>NC_045552.1:48426171-48696171 GCF_009769535.1 Thamnophis elegans | reverse complement strand
TGAGCCAACAGTGTGCAGCGGCTGCCAAAAAAGTCAATGCAATCCTAACAGAGGGATACAATCAAGATCAGGGGAGGTGCAAATACCATTCTATAAAGCCCTAGTAATGATAGTAGTGATGAAAGAAATGTCCTTCTGGGTTCAGCTCCAAGTGGGGGAAAAGACACTGGAGACATGGAGGCTGCTTGGAAAGATGGTTTATTGTTGGACAGGGCCACATGGCTTGAGTCCTGAACAGAAAAGGTGATCACATGCTTCAATGTTGGTGGAGAAGAAGAAAAAGGGCTGAAGGAGTGGCTTGCTAGGCTTTTTATACCCTGTTTAGTCCCACCTCTCTGTTTCCTGTTCCTATGTAAGAAATGTATTCTGATTGGTTGTCAGTCTCCCATGGGGCCGTGCAGGGGCTACTCTCTAGGCTATGATGAGTTCTCAGATGCCATGTGTTCAGTCGAGTAAAGTTCCAATATAATCATGCCTTTCTGCTGTAGCTGCTGGTAAAGTCTTTATTATGTAAAGTGACTAGCCTGGCCGTGTCAATGGCCCATTAACAAAGTGGGGATGGGCAGGAAGCTACAGGCAACTATTCTGTCTTTTAAAACATGTTTCTTTCTTTTCACATCCAGAGAAACATTCTGCCTTTTCAATATTTCCTAGGATATTTCATTTTTCTGGGAGAGGGCTGGATGATAACTTCCCACAGTAGTCTTCCAATGTTTGAGGGGCTGCCACAGAGAGGAGGGGGGTCAAGCTATTTTCCAAAGCACCTGAAGGCCAGACAAGGAAAGATGGATGGAAACTGACCAAGGAGAGATTCAACCTAGAAATAAGGAGGGACTTTCTGACAGTGAGAACAATCAACCCATGGAACAGCTTGCTTTCTGTTAATCTGATGTTCCTGAACTCAGCTAGAACAGGACTGAGTTTTTCTGGGAGAGACACAAGCAGGAACATTGGGTGCCCATGCACATTATCAAACCTGTTGGCACTGAGCTTCTCCATAAGGCTAATGGGCCAGCCAAACATACCAGTGGGACCCGTAACCAGGTCTTCCACTCTTTGAAAAGAAAGCCCATCCTGCCTAAACACAGAAGAGACCTCTGAATAAAATGACGAATGGACTTTTTTCCCCACTGGAAGCACACACCTCTTTAATAGCATGCCTAATGAAATCCACGGCACGTCACATATATAACAATGACTGACTTCCTTTGATCTTCATGAATAAGGAACAACGTGGACAATTACGGAGGATAATAGATCAAAAAAACACATTGCAGGTCAATTATCCACAGAAGATGAAGTCCTCAGCATAAATTAAAGGATTGTGTTAAATCGCTAGGTTGCCTGGGACAACTTCGTCAAAAGAAGTTACTGCAAAAAAGAAGAAGAAGAAGAAAGGGGTTGAATGAAAAAGGAGCAACAATCTGCATGGAAAACTGCCAAGCCCAGAGGAATTACTTTAAATACTTTGCCTCGGGAAGGTCCCACTTCTTTAGCGTCACCTAAGGAACAAGCAGGGCGTTTGATACCGTGAGGCTACCATAAAGCATAAGGCCATTTTTAAATGTCCTGAGGGGTCACTGGTTTAAGCAGCTGTACCTGGAATGTTTGAGGGTTTCCTGTTTTTCTCTTGGTGGAATGGCAATGAGTTCCTTCCATGACAAGCCAACTGTGCCTCGGCAACATATGCCTCATGTGAGTGACATCTCCCCTTCAATAATTTATAGACCACAGCTGTATCACTATAGGGCCCATCTTCCTCCTCCACCCTCAATTACAAGGACACCCGCTGGGACGGTTTTCACGGTGTGGCAGCAATGATGCACTTATATCAGTGGGGTTTCTTTTAGTGCAGACAGTTTCAGAGTTCAAACCATGCAGCCTTGATTCTAAACACCGCTTCCGAGTTTGCTTTTTGGCACTGAATTTATGCATCTGACAAAACTGAGATTCACACCAATGCTCTCGTAGCGTGGAATAATAAATGCAATATCCAAGTTTCTGGCACATCTTTGATGGCTGCTTTAGCCTGTTGGACTCCTCCTTGCCTATGTACTGACCAAAGTGAAGGGGAAGAGCAAAATTGTACTTGTTAATATGAGCCAGCAGTGTGCTGCAGCTGCCAAAAAAAGCCAACACAGTTCTAGGCTGCATAAACAGAGGAATAGAATCAAGATCACAAGAAGTGTTAATACCATTTTATAAAGCCTTGGTAAGGCCATACTTGGAATACTGCATCTAGGTTTGGTCACTACAATGTAAAAAGGATGTTGAGACTTTAGAAAGAGTGCAGAGAAGAACAATGAAGATGACTAGGGGACTGGAGGCTAAAACACATGAGGAACGGTTGCAGGAACTGGGTATGTCTAGTTTAATGAAAAGAAGGACCAGGGAGAGATGATAGCAGTGTCCCAATATTTGAGGGGTTGCCACAAGGCAGAGGGGTGGCTCAACCTATTCGCCAAAGCACCTGAGGGCAGGATAGGAAGCAACAGGTGGAAACTAGTCAAGGAGAGACGCAACCTAGAACTAAGAAGAAATTTCCTGTTAGAACAATTAATCAGTGGAACAACTTGCCCGCAGAGCTTGTGATTGCTCCAAGAAGAGATTGGATAATCATTTGTCTGAAGTGGTGTAGGGTTTCCTGCCTAAGCAGGAGGTTGGACTAGAAGACCTCCAAGGTACCTTCCAACTCTGCCGTTCTATTCTGTATGAACTATAATGAGGAGCCAGGGTTAGGTCCAAAATGACTACATGTTTATTTCATGGTACCTCTAAATAAGAATTTGTATTACTAACAGTCAAGGCTAATTGGTGGTAGATAAGAGTCTATGGAATTCAATGTGGGCTGGACTTAAATCTTTTGTGGGTACAAAGGGACTCCAAACTGATGACGCATTTGACGTCTCCCTCGGGTTCAACCTGTTCACCCTCTACAGCTCAATCCTGCTAGTATTTTTTTTTAATTCAACAACAATTCCACTAGATGTTGTTTGTTCAGCTGAGAGTGTCTCAAAACTTCTGAGCTTTCATGATGAGAATTTGGGGAGGAAGGCATACAGCCACCATCGCATAATGATGGCTTCTTGCCCAAACCTTGATGCTGTTCTTACTTGTCTTTTTACCCAAAAAATGTTGTCTGGTTTTATTATGGAATATTGGAATATGGAGAGTTTTGTAAGAATGAATGATCAATGGGAATTATAATCCCAACACATCTGTAAAGACATGTTGAGATCCTACTAAATTATATCTAGCTGTACTTTTAATACAGGGTGGGATTATTAAATAGGAAATAATCTTATTAGCTGTATTTAATTAATCTGAAGTTCACATAAATCAAACATAGTTTTGCCTGACACTACTAAGGCAAATGTTTTAAATATAAATATATATTATCTTTTAAATATAAAAATTGGAGTAGTTTATTTGGAGTAGTTTATTTATATGCCGCCCTTTTCCCTGGGGGGACTCAGGGCAGCTTACAATTCGAAAGGAGGGGAAAACAAACAGATTAACACATAAGACAGTACATCATTAAAAGCACAACATTCATACAATTCGGGTGGGTTACGGTCTTTAACCCCAGGCCTGACGGGATAGCCAGGTTTTGAGGACTGTGCGGAAGGTCTGGAGGGTGGTGAGGGTACGAATCTCCATGGGGAGATCGTTCCAGAGGGTCGGAGCTGCCACCAAGAAGGCTCTCCTCCGCGTGGTTGCCAGTCGACATTGACCGGCAGATGGAACTCGGAGGAGGCCTAATCTATGGGATCTAATTGGTCGAGTGGAGGTAATTGGCAGTAGGCGGTCTCTCAAGTACCCAGATCCACTACCATGAAGGGCTTTGTGGGTGACAAGTAGCACCTTGAAGTGTACCCGGAGATCGACAGGTAGCCAGTGCAGCTCGCGGAGGATAGAAATACATTATATGTTAGTAATATAAACCCTGGGGTGGCATTCTAACTTCGGGTTTAGCCACTATTCCAACTGATCTGCTCATTCTTCTAAACTTGTCATCCTATTGTCCAAACAGGATATGGACTATAAATATTTTAATAAATAAAAGACCAGCTCAGTGGTGGTATTCAGCAGGTTCTCACCAGTTATGGAGAACCGGTAGCGGAAATTTTGAGTAGTTTGGAGACTACCTCTGACTGGCCCCGCCCCCATCTATTCTCTGCCTCCCGAGTCGCAATTGATCAGGAGGGAATGGGGATTTTACAGTATCCTTCCCCTAGAGTGGGAAGGGAATGGAAATTTTACAGTATCATTTCCCTGGAGTGAGGAGGGAATTGAGATTTTACAGTATCCTTCCCCTAGAGTGGGAAGGGAAATTTTACAGTATCATTTCCCTGGAGTGGTGAGGAAATGGGGATTTTACAGTATCCTTCCCCACCAAGCCACCCCCACCAAGCCATGCCATGCCCACCAAGCCACACTCACAGAACCGGTAGTAAAAAAAAATGAATCCCACCACTGGACCAGCTAAATACATTCATATGTCAACACTGCCACTGAACTAAGCTTTTGTAAGAGTTGATCTTGGGCTGCTTGTATTCCTCTCAGCTAAATGTGCTGCCTGGACTCAGTCTGAATCATGACTCTGCAAACTCTTAGCCCCTTAAACCTACAGAACTTGATTAGTCTTACCGGAAGATTCTCAGACATGACATTTGACTAGATTAGAAACCTTATTGCAGACGAGAACAAAGCCTTGATCACAACAGATAATTACTGGGTAGTACAGAAAAGGAGTCTTATGTAACTATGTTCCAGCATTAAAGCTCTTAATCTTTTCTGGCTGCTTTTCCAAGCCAACAAATACTTGGCCAATCTCTTGAAAATCTTGAGAGGCATCTTGGAAAAGTTTTCACTGCGGTTCTATCTGGTCTCCAGACTTCTAGTTCCTGCCTCACCACCACTTTTCAATCTCACTACCCTAAGTATGCCAAGGGACGTGGTGGCTCGGTAGCTAAGATGCTGAGCTTGTCGATCAGAAAGGTCGGCAGTTCGGCAGTTCAAATCCCTAGCACCGCATAATGGAGTGAGCTCCCGTTACTTATCCCAGCTTCTGCCAACCTAGCAGTTCAAAAGCATGTAAAAATGCAAGTAGAAAAAATAGGGACCATCTTTAGTGGGAAGGTGACAGTGCTCTGTGCGCTTTCAGCATTTAGTCATGCCAGCCACATGACCATGGAGACGTCTTCAGATAGCTCTGGCTCTTTGGCTTTGAAACGGAGATGAGCACTGGCCCCTAGAGTCGGGAATGACTAGCACATATGTGCAAAGGGAACCTTTACCTTACCCAGATCTCAGTTGTACAGGCTAGCTTGTCTCCTTAGCCATAAGCAAAAGTAGAAATTATTTTAGATAAAGCAAGTACTCAAACACAGAGCCAGCATAATTGGCATAACAATTAGGGGAAATGAAGAGCAAGAAGAGAAAAATGAAGGAAAATGGTTTGCTAAGAAATATATATAAAAAAACCCAGACTAGAATAATTGCATGCACTCAGGAAATAAACATGGGCTTCTTGAATCTGGGTGGAATTCAAGAGCAATTGGAAGTGACATAGGCAAAAGGCTAAGAAGCCCTGCATGGAATGAGAAGGCAGTTATAGGTAGTAATTATGAAGAAGAGAAATGGGACAAAAAAGTGCATCTCCAGATTTGAAAATTGAATATGCTTTCTCTCTCTCTCTCTCTTTCTCTCTTCCTGTGCAGCTCTTCTAAAGCAGCCAGCTTTCTGCCTATGACCTTGACCCTCTAGAGAAAGTTCTTGAGTTCGGAACCTACTGGGTTAATTGCCATTTCCCTGATTGCATTCCATGAAACTCTGTACCTCTGTTATTTAAACAATAGATGGGTTTCAAAACTGCTCTAAGATGCTGAGAAGATTGACATAGTGATATGTATTGTGGGAGCATGGTATAGTTCTGAAGCCAGTTACTCTTGAGAGATGGGCTGGAAAATGAAGATACAGATGCCATTGGGTGCTCCACAGCAGAATGGCAGGCGCAAAGAATGGGGGTGGAAGAGGAGATTAGTGGGGCTCCTTCAATCCCTTTGATGATTTATGATTCGTGATGAATGTATCTTGCCTTACTATGTACACTGAGAGCATATGCACCAAAGACAAATTCCTTGTGTGTCCTATCACACTTGGCCAATAAAGAACTGAATTCTGTTCTGTTCCATTGCGTTCCATTGCGTTCCATTGCGTTCCATTGCGTTCCATTCTGTTCCATTCCGTTCCATTCCGTTCCATTCCCTTCCCTTCTGTTCCCTTCCATCTATTCTATTCTATTCTATTCTATTCCACTCCACTCCACTCCATTCGTATCCCATTTATTCTATTCCATTCCACTTCACTCCATACATATCCCATTTATTCTATTCTATTCTATTCTATTCTTCCATTCCATTCCACTCCACTCTTCATTCATATCCCATTTATTCTATTCTATTCTATTCCATTCCATTCCATTCCATTCCACTCCACTCCACTCCACTCCACTCCACTCCATTCATATCCCATTTATTCTGTTCTGTTGTGTTCCATTCTATTCCATTCTTGCTCTAGGTTTGAGAATATTATCATCTTTTTGTTTGGGGATTGTAGAAATATCTGAGTCCTGCATCTTCTTGCGATTCAAACTCAACTTGTGATTCAAGCTAAACTGAAACCATGCAATACCTTCTTCTTTCCCCCATTCCACCTCTCTTTTTTTCCTCATCTACGCCCCATATTCCCTGGACCATAATTGTGTTCTCTTACCCTTAAAACCTACCTGTTCTCAGAATGATGACAAATATGTTTTAAAAGGAAAAGAAAGATGCAATGAAAAATTTAAGGTTATTCTGAGTTGGGCAGAACGAGCATCATTTTTAGATTTACTAGCCAACACAGCAGTGTTAGCCCTGTCATTTATTGTTTTATTTCTCTTGCAAGCCTCATGAAAATTTCACAGTGCAGGCCATTGTGTGGCTGGAAACTGAGCTGGCAGCCTGGAAGAAAAGAGAGACATTGGCATAATGCTGAAAAAGGATTTCCCTCTCTATCCTGCAGAGAATTAATTCCTCTGCTAGGTGATAAGTTTTCTATCTTTCAGTTGGCAATGGATCTTCATGGCTTAATTCTGCAAAACACAAGAAAGGAGAACTATTTCTCTGCTGCCACCTTGAAGCCGGGGAAACAGAGACAAAGGTAAGACACAAGCCAAGAACATGACTGGGTTTCCGTATTGTATGGCATGTGTTGAACTGGATATATAGCAGCCATTTTGCTAAGCCGTGGTTTGTTTAGGCTTCCTTTGCAGGATCATGAATCCTTCACAAATGAAGATCACGTTCATTCTCTTATATACACCGCAATATTGTGAACTGGAAAAAAAATCTGATATAGATTCAGCTAGGAGAAAATTCCCAAATCATCTACAATGCAGTAAGCATGAATTCTTTAATGTTTCACCAGGGTCTTTGAGAGATAGATGTTCTTCTGGGGCATTTCCTGTCCAGGAATGGACAGAACAGCCATGTGACTGGGCAGGGGATTGTCAAAAAGTCAGGATAATCATGCCATCAAAGTTCCACCCCTTTTTAAAACATGTATGAAGGGGAAGGACTTTGATTACTTCATCAACAGCGTCATAGCAATAGCATTCAGACTTACTGTATATACCGCTTGACAGTGCTTTGCAGAACTCTCTAAGTGGTTTTACAGAGTCAACATATTGCCCCCAACAATCTGGGTCCTCGTTTTACTGACATCAGAAGGACGGAAGGCTGAGTCAACCTTAAGCCTGGTGAGATTTGAACTGCCAAACTGCAGTCAGATGGCAGTCAGCAGAAGTAGCCTGCAGTACTGCATTCTAACCACTGTGCCACCAGGGTTCTTGCAGACTCCCCTGTAACCATGGGAAATATGTATGTTGATATCATAGATTGCAGTCTGGATTTCCAGGATGGAAGGGGGTGCATTCCAGAGGAGCAAGAGACAACTCATCCAAGTAGTTTGTGTGAGAGAAAGAGAGTGAAGACAGTTCCTGCACAATGGTTCCCAGATGATATGCTTCATGGGGGTGATGGCCAAGATTCCATCAAGATTCTATCTATAGGTGAGGAACAATAAACAAATCTGTTCGGAAGAATCACAACGTGTCTTTCTCGGTTTTTGGAGCCTAAGAGTTCACTAGGAAATGCCAAAGAAGAGAAATGATCCTTCTGTCAATAGCTCAGCATTGTTACAAGCCATCATTTATATGAAGTAATTCAATCCTCATCTGTCCAGGCTAATACATATTTTTTGCTGATTTTCTTAAAATGGTTAACCAAAGTATATTGAACCAGTAACCTGCTTCCGACAGCAGATAGATAAATGGAATAAGCCTACTTTCTTTCTGAAATAAAGACCATTTGAGGGAGAGGCGCCATACTCTGGTTTATTTCTTTGCTTTTGCCACCAAAAGAATTGGGCAAAGATGGCATGGCTTTGGTTCTGGAGCATATGAAACAATCCAGCGTTTATCTTCTTTTACAGCTTTGCAGAATGTTTTTGATCTGAATAAGATGCCAATTCTAAGTTGATTGTAAAAGTGATCAAATTCAAAGCAGACCTTTGATTTGGGGGAAAATTAAGTCACATGACGGCTCAGTGGCTAAGACACTCAGCTTGTCAATCAGAAAGGTTGGCAGTTTGGTGGTTTGAATCCCTAGCGCTACATAATGGAGTGAACTCCCATTACTTGTCCCAGCTTCTGCCAACATAGCAGTTCGAAAGCATGTAAAAATGCAAGTAGAAAAAATAGGGACTATCTTTGGTGGGAAGGTAACAGTGTTCCATGCACCTTTAGCATTTAGTTATGCCAGCCACATGACCACAGAGATATTTTTGGACAGCGCTGGCTCTTCAGCTTTGAAACAGAGATGAGCATCATCCCCTAGAGTCAGAAACAACTAGCATATATGTGCAAGAGGAACCTTTACCTTTAGTGTTTCAAATCCAAATATGAAATGAGTCACTTTACTTTAATCAGGCACTCTGAGTTAGACAAAAGGACCATTGTCACATGTAAATGTATATGTATACCCTATATCATTCAGATCTCCAGTACAAGGAACCTCAGCATTGCTTTAATCCAACACTTAATTAAACACTTAATCCAAGTGTTTTAATCAAAGTGCACACTCCAAGATCTGCACAGCCACAACCTTACAAAAGAGTTCCTGCCAACTGTTTTAAGGATGGAGACCACACATTAAAAATAAAAAAAAATCAACATCTGAGAGTTTGGTGAAGTTTTCAGGCCTTTTATTTTGAACTGTCCTAGAAATAGACACATTAAGATTTTCAGAGTTCAGATTTATCTTTTATTAACTGGATACCTGTGCTTCGCTATGAAACTACAGTATGTGGTCAGGCTTGATACTTAAAGCTTGAAAATTAATGTAGAATTTATAACTCCTTAGCATCAGAGCGTGTTAATATAAGTTAACTGGCAGTTGGAACAGAGTTCATTTCAGGTGGGGAGGGGGAGTAGAATGTCTAAACTCCCAGCCCACGGGCCGGATGAGTCATGTGCTGGCCACGCCCATGCCAGGTCTAGTGAATGGGTAGCATCAGAGCATGTTAATATAAGGCAACTGGCAGTTGGAACAGAGTTCCTTTCAGGTGGGGAGGGGAAGTAGAACATCTAACTCCTTAGCTTTGCTGTTTGTTAATATAATACTATCTAAGAAATACTGATGATCTGATGGTCATTTTGACAAATCCTTTCTTAGCGAGCACCTAGAAGTCAAGAGGAACATATGTTCCAAATTTCAAGATATAATTTTGGAGATTTCATGATGAGCATCCAGAAATGTGAAAGAAATTAATATTAGTGCATATCTCAATGTAAATTTCAGAGCCTGACCTCTAAATCTGGTAAATGTTCTCATTTAATGACTTAATTCTTTCTTCCTGTCTACAGTTAGTCCTCCACTTATGACATTTGAGTCCCAAATTTATGTTGCTAAGCAGGACAGTTGTTAAGTTAGTTTTGTCCCATTTCACAACATTTCTTGCCACAGTTGTTAAGTGAATCACTGCAATTAAGTTAATAATATGTTGTTAAGTGAATCTGGTTTCCCCATTGACTTTGACTTTACTCTTCGTAAGTTCACAAAAAGGGGTCACATCACCCCGGGGACACTGCAACCGTCATAAATAATGTCAGTTGCCAAGGGTCCAAATTTTGATCATGTGACATGGGGATACTGCAACAGTCATCACTGTGAAAAATAGTCACAAGTCACTTATTTTAGTGCTCTTGTAACTTTGAATGGTCACTACATCAGCCTCAAACACAAGTCACGTTTTCTCATAGTCCTGTTGTGTTGCATTTCCTATCTGAAAAGTGGCTTTTTCCCCCCATGTTCATTACTCACATGAGTTCTCCTGTCACCCTGCCTTACCTATGCCAATTTCCATCATATCTATCATCAGATGTTTTTAGGAGTGACACCTTCCAGCTCAACCCTCTGCTATCAACCACATCTTTTATTTCCTCTTGGGCAAAAGTATTTCTGTTCTTCTCTTAACCTATTAATCATGTGCCACCTGATTCTTCTTTTGTCCATTCCTGGATATAACTTTAAGCACCAGCTTGAATACCTGAGGTCTGATCTCATTGACAGAGCATCTTCCAGTATCCCGTTCTGACAAATAGCTCAACTGATGGACTACTAACTTTGGAGACCAATGCAAAAAGTAGTTTGGGGTCTTAAATACTGCCCAAAGTCATAGATACAAAACCTGAATATCCTAAACCATTTTGAAACAGAGTCTCAAGGACAATTGCTAATCCTTGTCATATGTGGCCAAGGATCAGAATATCTTCCTGTAGATATAACAGTAAATGATTTTTTGTTAACCAAAATTAATTATAACAACTAACAATGGAATGATAGGATAAGAGATACAGTTAATTATATGTATATGTATATGTATATGTATATGTATATGTATATGTATATGTATATGTATATGTATATGTATATGTATATGTATATGTATATGTATATGTATATGTATATGTACTACCATAACAAAAGGAACTCGGACACAAATTGTAAACAGTGATTTGTGGGGGGGAGGGAAAGGCTTAGAAATGTTGTCAACTAATTTTTGTTTAGAATATGTTATAAAGGTTTAAGGCTATTGGATGACCCTGCAATAATTAATGAAATGCCATTAGGTGATTGTGTTTTTAACTATGGATTATTCTAGGCAAAAGGACACTAAAACAATTTCAGTCAAATGAGAACTGTGATATGTTGAAAGTAAGACTTATTAAGAAGTTTGACATTTGATACGAATGCTGTAATGACTGTGAAAGGGATGCACGAAAGCTAATTATAACCAATTGACACACTTTCTACAAGATGTCATGTAAGATGATTGTTTTTGTGTGTGTGTTGTTTGTTTAATAAAAATAAAAAAATGTAAAAAAAAGAATACTCTAGGTAGTAGTAATCCAAGCTGAACCAAGTTGTTAAAGTCAGCCTCAACATTTTTTTTAGAAAAGACGTACTAATATTCATTCCACATTTCACAATCCCAATGTCAGCCTCTGTTTTGCTTGCTCACTTACGGCTTCTTGGCTACACTGGCTTGCTATCGGGTGCCATAGGAACGTGGAGGGGGGGCATGGTAGGGAAAGGAATTACATTATACTGGAGGAGTCTTGTTCTCACCATCTTCTGTGCATGTTGGTGGCTGATGTTTGGACTTGGTCAAGGCCAACCGTTTTGCATACCAACTTGATGCAACTGTTTGAAGATGCACCCCACATGACACCTTAGGGAGTTGCAGATTGGACACTGGGATGGGGAATTGGGCGGAGGTGCTGGATAAACATTTGATATGTATATGTTCCCGTCTTTCTGTCTCAGATCTTACTTCCCTTTTTGCTGCATTCACTTCATACATCTAGTAAAAGTACTTTATCTCTATTAAAATGGAGTTGAGGTTTTTCTTTCTTGGATATTGAAGGAGGCATGCCTGACACCCAAAGTCCAATGGGAAAAAAAAGACAATGAAACATCTCAGATCTATTTGACCCGCTGAGTCTCCTTTGCAAGACTAAATTTATGCAACCCTGAACTGAATTAATTCCACACAGCCTGTTATCATGTTTATAAATATTTCCCCATAGCAAATTGTTTCTGATAAGGCAGCAGACACCAATTTAAGTGTAAGCCTTCCTTTCATTTAAGATTTTCCCAAATGTCTTTAGATTTTCAAAGTCACTTCTCCTACAGCGATCCTGAATCAAAAGTAGCTTCACTCCAGTGCATTAAAAAGTCTGCAGCACACTAAAATTAAGGTGCAGATATGGGTCATTGTAAAAGAGTTTGAAAAAGACGTGTAGAAGGTAGAGAAGACCATTCAAACAATGTTTGTACTCAATATATAAGATGCAATTACATATGTTGTATAGAAACTCAGTCTAGAATCCGGGGTGGGGGTGGGGAGAGAGAAATGTGATTGATTTCCTGGCTCTTTGCCAAACTTCTCCGACAGTAATGCTGGGAGATACCAAACCTCTACAATAAGCGAGAAGAAAACTGTATTCCATACTCTGTGGTCATTTGAAGTTTTCTTTTACTCCACACAATGAAACTTTGCAGAGCACAAAAGAGGAGAAAATATTTAATGTTACACTAGTTTTCCCTCCCTGCAGTTATGATTATATCTCTCCCTTCTTACATCTTTAGATGAAGTCACTCCTTTATAAATTAGACTCTCTCTCTCTCTCTCTCTCTCTCTCTCTATCTATCTATCTATCTATCTATCTATCTATCTATCTATCTATATTTACACACACACACACAAAATTTTAACCATCTGCTGGGAGTTTTGTCAATTCTCTTGCCTCAGCTCTTCTTTAGCTCACTCATGAGAAACAGAATTCCACAGGATTAAGTATCTTGGCAGAACACAATCACTGCACATAACAACAAAACCAACAAAATAAAGGGCTCTTTATAGTTGTTCACATGTTTATGGCTACCTGGTACACCAAGATGTCTTTATCGCACCCTGCTAGAAATAATCAACTTTTGATTTTATTTTATTTTTTGCCCTGGGATTTAACCACAAATACACATACATGAGTACCATTGGTATTCAAGCCTTCTCTTATTTTGCACAACCTTCTCTCCAAAGATTTCACCAACTCAAGCAATGTCTTTCCCTATAATTATGCTTCTTGCATCCATAAGCCCAACCCCATGAGATTAATAACTCTTTAGAAAAAGAGTATAGTCCATCTTGCTTCCCTTTTCTTAACTAATACAGGCGGCAAGTGAATTACCACAATGCATTCTCTGTCCTTATTTTCTTCCAACTCAGGACTTTAATTGGGACTTGAGTGAGGTGTAATCAAGACTAGCCTGCTCATTAAGTGGACTTAATTGTTCATCTGAGATAATGATACAACAAAATTGGCAATAGATGCTCCCTTTTAAATCTGACACACCATCTCCAAAAGTGGACAGGATTGTCTAATTTTCACCCCTACAGATTTAAAACATGTTTGCAAAGTTACTGCTATTAAGATTTTGCAAAGTCTCGGTGTGCACTGCAAACTGGCAGAGCCTTAAATGACTGGTCAGCTTAATTAGATGACTGCTCACTGTTTCCTAAAGCTAAATTTCTCCCTCTAGCTACCGCATTGCCACCACTTCTCAAAATTATGTGTTTGGTTGAATTAGGTTCATGAGCAGGGTAATTGGAGGTTCCATGGGCACTGGACATTACCACAACAAATAGACCAAAGGAGAGTAATAGCAGCCTTACCTGGCCCAGGTTGAGGTCCCAACTGAAACTGGCATCAGGCAGAAAGCATAGGTATCATGGCAGCAGTTCAATCCGGAATCCAAAGCAGGAATTTAAGGAAAATCAGTCCAAGGGCTATCAACAAGGAAGCCAGATTGTCAGGAAATCCATAGCATGAAGCATGGTCCAAGAGATCTGGTCCAGAAAGATTAAGGTGGAAAACTCGGTAGCAGATTTCCCATAGCAAGGGATTACTTTCCAAGAATGGGGATTCATACCCATTTCTTCAAAATTTTAAAAATAATGTTGGGGTTTGAATCCCAGTCTTCAAAAACCAACTTCTGTTGCTGCGCCACAGAGTATATTATCTGGTCTGTGTGTAGCCTCTGTAACTATATATGTCAATCCTGAGAAAACTTCCTTTGCAACTAGACATGACTTTGACTTCTGGCTCCAGATCCTGAGCAAGCTCCACTTTTAAGAGCTTGTAAGATTTTGGGGGTTGAGTCTGTTTCAACCTCTGAACATTTAGGCACCTTGAATTCTGGTGTTCATCTCTGTACTATGTCCAGTTGAATTTCAACCATCAAATTCCTGAGGCCAGCTTCACTCTATCATGAGGACCCATAATGGGCACCTGACTTCTCTCCTGAACATCATCAAGGGCAGCAAGGGAAAAATTAAGGAGATCATTTTCTTGGATTACTTCATCCAATTTCCTGCATCTGTGCCCTTTTCTTGAATTTCCGTAGTAACCAAAAACATCTTCCCTATTCTCTTGGTACTCCGGACTTCTTTTTGTAGTAACCTTAACTTTATCTGTAGAAAAACAAACACAGAGTAAAAAATAAATTAATAAAGACAGTAAGTCTTATCTTATTAACACTTGGCCACCACAGGTGCCCCCAACACGAGCCCCACCTACCATGGCCACGCCCACCCCTGACCACGCCTGCCATGGCCATGCCCATCCCCTACTCCTCCGAGGTCAAACACAAACCTGATGTGGCCCTCAATGAAATCAAGTTTGATGCCCCTGTTCTAG
The DNA here is from genome assembly GCF_009769535.1 of Thamnophis elegans. Taxonomy (NCBI): domain Eukaryota; kingdom Metazoa; phylum Chordata; class Lepidosauria; order Squamata; family Natricidae; genus Thamnophis; species Thamnophis elegans. The sequence goes on along the minus strand of NC_045552.1, from coordinate 48,681,305 downwards.
ACAATCCATATAGAATCAGCCAGAGAAATAAACATGTCTACTTTGATCAAATGCGTTTTGAAACAAAAGAGAAGTGAAAGAAACACACGCCAATCTTTTATCTATAGGGATATATGTTGTAGGGGATCCTTGCTTTCACCGAATCATTAAATTTGCTGTTCAAATCATTAATATCCAATTGAAATAATTGCAGATCAAACTGTAGACCAATTAATATGTGCAAACAGCAGAGCAAGAGATGATGCAAAGCAAGGAAGGAAGGAAGGAAGGAAGGAAGGAAGGAAGGAAGGAAGGAAGGAAGGAAGGAAGAAAAAGAGAGGATTTTTTTTTTGTTACATATCAGAAATGAAAGGTTGAAGGGGACTTAATTTTATAGCTCCAAACTATTCTTTGTCTTAAAAGGTAAAGCAGGAATTACCATAGCAACTGATTCACTCATTTAAGTTCACAGGGTGGGAAAAACAAGGGTTGTCATCCATGAGCTAAACACTATCAAATTGTTTATTCCTATCTTTGAATAATAGTTCAAGTTTTCTTTCCAAAGTGACACTATTATCCTCATCAAACAGAAGTTAAAGTATTCTATCAAAAAAAGAGTCAGTGTTTGTCATTCTTTTAAATCACAGCCTTTGAGATTTATTTTTTTTATCCCCTTTTCCATCCCATAGCTAACTTTTTTTTTAACTGCTGCTGTGAAATTCACACATTTCAGAAAGTAACCAATCATACATAATCTGTTATTTTCTTCCAAAGCCTTGTGCTAGTTGGAGAAAAATAAGTCTGCAAAAGTATACAGGACTATGGGTCAGCCTTTCTTTGTTTCTCACTGCTGTGACTTTCACCATAAAAAACATGTGTAAAAACAAAAATATTCTAGAGATGGGTGAAACCAGGGTTTCAAAACTCTGCACCAGAAGACAGAAAAATGGGATGAGTGATTTCTCCCTGAAGAGAAGGAAACTTTTATCCAACAGTTATCAAAGCAGAGTTTGTTTCAAACTTCGTGATACCATAATTCCCTTCCAATAATAAATAAATTTGTGTAATACCTTTCATGGATAAAATGAATGATTACATGGGATAAGAATTGGGCAAGAAAGAAATATATCATGGACTAAAAGATAGGTTGTTGGATAGCGTGACCCGACAAAAGCGCGAACGTCATAAGCGCGCCGACAACACCGCGGCGCTAAAACCGCGATGTCAAAAGCGCGCCGACAACAGCACGCCGACAACAGCGCGCCGACAGAAGCGCGATTTAATTTAAGGTAAGATTTACAGTTAGGTTTAGGGTTAGGTTTAGGGTTAGGTTTAGGGTTAGGTTTAGGGTTAGGTTTAGGGTTAGGTTTAGGGTTAGGTTTAGGGTTAGGTTTAGGGTTAGGTTTAGGGTTAGGTTTAGGGTTACGTTACAGCGCGCTTCTGTCGGCGCGCTTTTGTCAGCGCGCTTTAGGGCTAATTAGTCGCTCATTCGTCGTGCAGTTTTGTCACCACGCTTTAGACAACACGGTTTAGTCAGGCGCGCTTTTGTTGTGCGCGCATTTGTGATGGAACCGTTGGATAGTACCATTGTTTTCTAAGAGCCAGTTTGATATGATGGTTAAAGGTACCAGGGTAGAGACCAGATTACTGGGAGATCTAATCTTGCTTGGGTATAGAAGCCAACTAGGCAACTGTGGGCCAGTCACCTTCTCTCAGCCCTAAGAAGGAGGCAATATCAAATCCCTTCTGAACAGGGTAAAGGTAAAGATTCCCTCGCACATGCATGCTGGTCATTGCCAGCTCTAGGGAGTGGTGCTCATCTCCGTTTCTAAACCAGCGCTGTCAGAAGACATCTCTGTGGTCATGTGGCCAGCATGACTAAATGCCGAAGGCACACTGAATGCTGTTACCTTCCCACCAAAGTGGTCCCTATTTTTCTACTTGCATTTTTTATATGCTTTCGAACTGCTAGGTTGGCAGAAGCTGGGACAAGTAGCGGGAGCTTACTCCATTACAAGATGCTAGGGATTCGAACCGCTGAGCTGCCGACCTTCTGATTGACAAGCTCAGTGTCTTAGCCACTGAGCCACCACGTCCTTACTGAAAAGTGTACATAGTTGTTATACAGTTACCAGGTTTCTAGACTGACTCGAAGACAAAACTGAGATAGCTACTTTGCTTTCATCAAACTTGCTTGCATTGAGTTTTGCTTTATTGTGCCACAAATATATTTCCATTTTGAACGGACAGAAATTTGGGACAACTGTTTAAAACATTCAATTTCACATTCATGCATGATCTTCTACAGATACTCCATTAATTTCACATGTCCTATGCCACGATATGACCAAAATCACTCGGGAAACCATATACCCATTCACCGCACTGCAACAACTGCTGGATGGTACTATTTCCCTAACATTGCTGGTGTTCCCTAGTTTGTGCAGTTATAGATTGTAGGGCAAGGAGAGGACAGTGCATTTTCATCTTTGAAATTTGCGGAGGCCGTTATTATGCTAAATCTGAACATGTCAGAGTCACACGAAACATGTCAGATTTGCCCTTTCTCCTCACATCTATTGATGTGCAAATTTGCTTTAGTGGTGCTCCAGAAAGAGTCACTTGGTAGGAAGCAATTGCCAGCATGTTTACCTGAAATGTTTGCATGATTTCAGCTGCAAAATGTGAATTTGTATAATTAAAGCCACTGTTCCTCCTGCTGTGAAAATACTCCATTCTGTTATTGTCTTTATCCTTTAACGATCATGTTAACCTGCTCTTTTATTTGCAGATACACATGGATTATTTCCAAAACCTGATCCCCCAAAAATCAATTCACATAAACAAGAAAACAAAGGAAGTCAGAAAGGAACATCCATCACATCAACTTGGTCAACTTGGTTTCTTTGGTTAACTTATCATCAGTGGTGGGATTCAGCCAGTCCGCACCTATTCGGGAGAACCAGTTGTTAACTTTCTAAGCAGTTCAGAGAACCGGTTGTTGGAAGAAATCTCCTTTTGTTTTTTCTCACATTACAGGGCTAATCCTATAAGGAAGGCAGGAAGGAAACATTCTGGTGTTGTTTCTAGCCTCATCTTTATTGCTCTGATTACAGAAACTGCCTCTCCGGTTAACCCTTATTACATTGTAATAGCTAAGGCGAAGCGCCCATCAATGTGAGTGATGTTGAGTTGGCCACACCCACATGGTCACATGACCACCAAGCCACGCCTATCCAGCTGGTCTCTAGAGCAGAGAACTGGTTGTTAAATTATTTGAATCCCATCACTGCTTATCATCCAATGTTTCCTTCATTCTGGTATAGAATGAATGCTAAGTTCAACTTCAGCTGTTCTTTCAGGCACACATGTGCTCTTTGAGATACTGTACCTCTTCGGTGGGCAATCGTGAATTCCTGTTGTAGCTGCCAGGAATTCAATTTAATAGGGTTATAGCTGGAAGTGTTACTTCCAACTTTGCAAGAAACGTGCCTGTAATTTACAAGGAGAAAGTGATTAATGACACCAAATCAGACTCTCCTACCTGAAAAACACAGAGTTAGAGGGAGCAGAATTGCAATATTTTTTTCCCCATCAGAAACTCAGTAGGCTGCAATAGAAGGCACATACCATGCGGCAGGGTGGTGTGAAGGAAGAAAAGGACGAATAAACAATAGTAGTAAATGAAAGCTTTTAAGATTAAAAAAGAAATCTGGAGACTAGTATAGTCATTAGCTGATTAGGCTTCAACATAGATGTTGTGGGTTCAAATTAAGATGGTTCCCTCAATATGCTGTTGCCTCCCCCCACCCCCGGCCCACCTGCAAGTTGAATCCTCAAACGTACTTGGTTTTGAGATCAATTGGCAGTAAATATAAATTGGTGTTGTTTTTTTCCATGTTTTGCATGTGTATTTCTGCAGGTCACTCCTGTTGTCTGCTGAAGAAGCCAGTTTGGTCTAGTAGCTAAGGCACCAGGCTAGAAAATGGGAGACTGTGAGTTCTAGTCCTGCCTTAGCCATGAAAGCCAGCTGGGTGACTTTGAGCCAGTCCCTCTTCCTCTCACCTCTCAGTGTTTTATTTTTTTTTGGGGGGGGGGGGTGAAGGAGGAAGAAGGTGTGGGTGTGTCAAGTGAGGGTCTTGTAATGGGTCAGGTGTGATCAGTGGTGGGATTCAATTTTTTTTACTACCGGTTCTGTGGATGTGGCTTGGTGGGCGGTGCTTGGGGGGCATGGCAGGGGGAAGGATACTGTAAAATCTCCATTCCCTCCCCACTCCAAAGGAAGGTTACTGCAAAATCCCCATTTCCTCCTGATAAGTTGGGACTTGGGAGGCAGAGAATAGATGGGGGTGGGGCCAGTCAGAGGTGGTATTTACCAGTTCTCAGAACTACTCAAAATTTCTGCCACCGGTTCTCCAGAACTGGTCAGAACCTGCTGACTACCACCTCTGAGTGTAATCGTCAACGAGAGTCTCATGAATGGTCCTTTGATGGGGAGGTTACATCAGGTGAGGGTCATTGGGAGATCAAGTGCTGGTTGTGGGGGAGTTTTGTGGGGTTGGTTGAGGATCGATGGTGTCTCTGGTTAGTTGTGTGGTTGATTTGGATTATTTGGGGTTCGTAGGCTGATTGCAGGTCAGTGTGTCTGTTGATGGAATTGCTTCTGGGGTGCCAGGCTTTGATGAAGTTATATACTACTCCATAGTGCTTTACAGGATGCACTTGTATCCTGTAAGAATGGTTTACAATATCAGCCTATTGCCCCCAACAAGCAGAGTCCTTGTTATAATCTTCTTTCTGTCCATGTCTTGGCTCATGGAAGGATCAGGCTAATGCCAGAATGGCAAGTGGTCTTGGATGGAGATAGCCTACTTGAGGCTGAGCTGTTTTCTTTTTTCTTTTTAGATATATTTTTATTCTTTTTAAACAAAACAACACATACAAAACAAAGCAAGAGAACAAAAAAGAACAACTTTCCTCCATTTCATCAAGCATGTCGTTTGATTACAAGTTTTGTGCATCAATTCTTAAGTTTAGCATTAACATCACTGGTTTACATTAAACATAACTGAATGTTTCACTGTCATTGAGCATTATGTGTTCAAATTGCCATTAATATTCTTTCACTTGTAACAATCCTTATTTCCTTGAATTCATAATTATCTATCAAATAAACAATGTGTCTTTAAAGTATTATAGTATCACCTATCTCTAAGGAGGAAAAGCGAAGATTAGAACAAAGAATTCCCATTAGTTTATAATATACATTCATATTTTCAATTAACCATAATGTCACCAACCATCCAGAATTCCAAGAATAGTTTCTCATTAATTATTAATCCATATAGTGGTTAACTATTTCAATTCATGTATATATCAATTATTCCTTACATCATCATTGATCTGTTTAATATACAAAGATCTTTCTAATATAAAATGGTCACTGCATACAATTATACCAAATTATTCAAATCATCCCACTCTTATACATTAAAATCATTATTGTCCTTTATATAACATATAAGTAGTACTCTATATCGTAAAAAAAAAAAAAGCTGGCTGTTTTCTTCTTGCATGGGAGTAATGAGTCTTTAAAGAGCTAGAAGGCTCTTTAATCATACAAGTTAACAGACTTGGAAGGGACCTTGTAGGTCATCTAGTCCAACCCCCCACCCAAGCAGGCCCTACACCAACTATCAGTTGTGCTTCCTGTCATGCAAAGCCAACTTAGTATCACATTCCTTGGAGGATCATCATACCAATTCCAATTGAGAAGGAACCTAAATGCAGGATTTAAGGATTGAGTAAGGTAAAGGTTCTCCTCGCACATATGTGCTAGTCGTTCATCTCCATTTCAAAGCCAAAGAGCCAGCACTATCTGAAGATGTCTCCATGGTCATGTGGCCTGCATGACTAAACACTGAAGGCACACAGAATGATGTTCCCTTCCCATCAAAGGTGGTGCGTATTTTTCGACTTGCATTTTTTACGTGCTTTCAAACTGCTAGGTTGGCAGAAGATGGAACAAGTCATGGGAGCTCACTCCGTTACGCAGCGCTAGGGATTCGACCTTTCTGATCGACAAGCTCAGCATCTTAGCCACTGAGACACAATTTCCCTTAAGGATTGAGTAGATCTAAGAAATTCTAATTTTGAAGCTAAGGGTTTCATGCTTCTGCTCACATCCAACAGTTTCTTAAGTTGCCTATTTCTCCTTTGCAGAAAGAAGCAGGAGATGATTCAGCAGAATTTTGAAAGTTCACCTTCTGGGAGTTTAAGCTAGTTAGCCCTGAGATTCCTCCCAACTTTATGGTTCTATTAATAAAAAATATTAAATATTAATATGGTGAAATAGATCAGCAAAATGTTTACACTTAACCAATCTCTAGGAAGTAGTCTGAGAAATGACCATCAGGCTATGCTAAGAATCAATAGAGTAAAAAAGATGCTATGACAGTTAACAATATAGCCTGGATGTAATTTACCCTGCTGTCTATGATTTTCCAGAAAAATATTTCGTTAGAAATTTATTTCATCAATGCGCATGCGTGAGAATGGGAATGGCCGCCGAGCTCCAACGCTCCGGTTATTGAAAAATAATAGCGATAAATTCCAGACGACCAGGACCCCGAACATGACAACGGAGGGGTCCTTGCAAGTGATCAACATCCAGGCTTCCCGGGGAGGTAATTATTTGAGGAGGGAGCTGCCTTTAGGTGGCTCCTGGACGGTGTTACCTCCCCTGGTGATCTTTCGTTCGAACAGCTGGGCGGCGGCGGTGGAGGCGTTGCGGCGGCGGCTTCGGCCCCGCTGCCTCAGGAGGCTGCCCCGCTACCCTGGGAGGCTTGATTCGTGCCTTGAAGTGCCTGTTTGGATTGGGGGACTGACTCTCTACCCTCACCGCAACCCAGGTGCTTTGCACTACGGTCCTATTGACTGCTCCCTTTCGAACAGCTGGGCGGCGGCGGTGGCGGCGTTGTACGAATGGCGGTGGCTTTGGCCCCGCTGCCTCAAGAGGCTGCCCCGCTACCCTGGGAGGCTTGATTTGTGCCCTGAACAGAGGGCAGGGAGCTGTATGGAAGTGCCTGCTTGGACTGGAGGACTAGCTCTTTACCCCCACCGCAACTTTGTTGCTTTGTACTGCGGCCCTGCTGATTGCTTTCTTTCCCCTTGGCACGGCATTCCCTTTGTGTTCTGCCGCTGCTTTCACTGGGCTCTGCAACGTTTTATTTATCATCTATCCACCTGGACTGTGATCCCAGGATTTCAACGACAAGCTCTTTGTTGTGTTGGGTACCACCTGTTGCTGCTGCTGCCTCAGGAGGGCCACGTTAGGCAAAATTTGTCCACCGGATCATCTTGCATTGGACACCATTGCTCCGGAAAGGCAGCATATGTGGACCTCTGACTCCCTCCAGCGGCCATTACCGACACTTCCTCCATCTTTTGGCTGGTTTCATTATTTTTACCATCTTTACCATCTTTACCACCTTTTTAATTACCACCTACCCACCCCTCCTATAATTACATCTATAATTACATCTGTTGGGCTTCTTCACGTACGAACTAACTGTATCCATCTGGTTAACACTACCCCTCATCGTCCCAGGGCAACCATCTTAATTACCCAGACTCTGCCTCTACTGACATTATTGACAAATCGGACTTTAACATCTTTGACGATTTCTCTCAGTCGCCTGGACTTTTGGGATCTTCCCAACTACATAAGAAGGGAAGAAAGGCTACTTCCCCTTCTAGATATACTCTTTTACAAGATCTACGCACACTGCGCAAACTTTTAAATGGTATGGTGAGTGCATGTGATTGTATGTGTGAATTGGATGATCCCACTTTTATTACCCTATGATTCTTGTATTTTTATGTGTTTTTAATTATTACGTGGGGACTGCTTGAGTGTATAAATGAGTGTGCTTGATTCGGAGGACCTGCCGGGAATTGCGGGGGCTATGGGGGTGGTTGAGGGGACTAAAGACACGGGAGAGGGTCGGGGTATTGCGGTCGTGACAGGGAGGGGCAGATACGGCGGGGACTCTAGGGCAGGCCATTACCGGGGAAGGAGGGTTCGCTACATCACAGAGATCCCTCCTTCCGGCCCTAGGAGCCCCACTCCAAGACCAGATGGCGCAAGTAATCAGGACCCTGGTCTCAGGCTGTTGTCGCTAAATGCCAGGTCTGTTGTACATAAAGCACCTCTCGTCCGGGACTTAATTTTAGACGAGAGGGCAGACCTGGCATGTATTACTGAGACCTGGCTGGGCCCAGAGGGAGGAGTCCCCCTTGTAGAACTGTGCCCAGAAGGATTTCAGGTGCTACATCAGCCGAGAGCCCAGGGAAGGGGTGGGGGTGTGGCCGTTGTTATCCGGGAGTCGTTAGTTCCTCGTAGGGTCCCTGCTCCGGAGATTGTCGGGTGTGAGTCTTTGCTGTTAAAGTTGGACCTCAAGGGTCAAGTGGGTTTGCTGCTAACGTACCTGCCTCCCAACAGCGTTGCAGCAGCCCTCCCCTCGCTCCTCGAGTCAGTAGCCGAGCTGGCAATTGAGTTCCCTAGGCTGATGGTCCTGGGGGACTTTAATTTGCCGTCGCTCGGTGAAAACTCTGATGGGGCGCAGGAGTTCATGGCTTCCATGACAGCCATGGGCTTGACTCAAGTAATCCGAGGCCCAACCCATTCAGCGGGACACACGCTTGACCTCGTATTTCTCTCGGAGCAGTGGATGTGTGATCTTGGTCTGAGGGGGAGTGACATCATACCCCTGTCGTGGTCAGACCATTACCTACTGAGGCTCGACTTCCGGAGGCCAAACCCCCACTGTAGGGAGGAGGAACCGACCAGATGGTTCCGCCCCAGGCGTCTTATGGAGCCAGTAAGGTTCCAGACAGAGCTTGGGGTTATTCCTGATACCCTCGCCCACAGTCCGGCAGAAACTCTGGCTGCTGCGTGGCACTCGGCAGCGTCAGAGGCCCTCGACCGGATTGCGCCACTGCGGCCCCTCCGAGGCGGCGGATCCCGGAGACCCCCTTGGTTCACCGAGGAACTCCGGGAGATGAAGCGCCGGAGGAGATGCCTAGAGCACCGTTGGAGGTCCGACAAGTCCGCACCGAACCGAGCAATGGTAACCACCTGCACCAGGGAATATACTAGGGCACTTAGGGCAGCTAAAAGATCACACATAGCCTCCCTGGTCGCATCCGCTGAGTCCCGCCCAGCCGCCCTGTTTAGGATAACCCGCTCCCTATTGAACAAAAGGGAGGCGGGGGAACCCTTGCAGGGCAGAGCTGAAGAATATGCCCAATTCTTAGCGGACAAAATTGCTCGGTTTCGGACGGACTTGGACTCCACACCCGCAGTTCCAGCCGAGACCCAGGGGGACCAAGTTCAACAGCTCTGGGTTGAGTTTCAGGAGGTTATCCCCGGGGATGTGGACAAGGCCATGAGAGCTGTGAGTTCCTCCACCTGTGCCCTGGATCCGTGTCCCTCATGGCTGGTTTCTAACTGCAGTGAGGTGACACGAGGCTGGATCCAGGCGGTTGTAACCGCCTCTCTTCGGGAGGGGAACTTCCCCGCCGCACTGAAGGCGGCGGTGGTGAGACCCCTCCTGAAGAAGCCATCCCTAGATCCAGCTGTCCTTAACAACTACCGCCCGGTCTCCAACCTCCCCTTTCTGGGGAAGGTTGTTGAGAAGGTGGTGGCCTTCCAGCTCCAACGGTCCTTGGAGGAAGCAGACTACCTAGACCCCTTCCAGTCAGGCTTCAGACCCGGTTACAGCACTGAAACCGCCTTGGTCGCATTGATGGATGATCTTTGGAGAGCCAGAGATGAAGGACACCCCTCCATCCTGGTCCTCCTTGACCTTTCAGCGGCTTTCGATACCATCGACCATGGTATCCTTCTGCGAAGACTGCGGGAGGTGGGAGTGGGAGGCACCGTGTTACGGTGGTTCTCCTCCTACCTCTCGGACAGGTCGCAGTCGGTGTTAGTGGGAGGGCAGAGATCGTCCCCAAGGCCCCTGAAATATGGGGTGCCGCAGGGTTCGGTCTTATCCCCCCTACTATTTAACATTTACATGAAACCGCTGGGAGAGATCATCCGTAGGCACGGGATTAGATACCATCAATACGCGGACGATACTCAATTGTATCTGTCCGCCCCGTGCCAAATCAATGAAGCGGTTGACGTAATGGACCGGGGGCTTGAAGCCGTCATGGACTGGATGAGGATTAACAAGCTTGTGCTCAACCCAGAAAAGACCGAGTGGCTGTTGTGTTTTCCTCCCAAAAATTTGGCCATTAATCCAACACTCAGGCTGGGGGGTCAAATTTTACACCCCTCAGAGAGGGTTCGCAACTTGGGAGTCCTCCTGGACTCACAGCTGTCATTCGACCATCATATAGCGGCTGTGACCAGGGGGGCATTCGCCCAGGTACGCCTGGTGCGCCAGTTGCGACCCTACCTGAACCGGGAGGCCCTCACAACAGTCACTCGGGCCCTCGTGATTTCTAGGCTGGAATACTGCAACGTGCTCTACATGGGGCTGCCCTTGAGGAGCATCCGGCGACTTCAGCTAGTGCAGAACGCAGCCGCGCGAGTGATCGCGGGTGCACCCCGATTCACCCGCATTACACCTATCCTCCGCGAGCTGCGCTGGCTACCTGTCGATCTCCGGATGCGCTTCAAGGTGCTATTGATCACCCATAAAGCCCTACATGGCAGTGGATCTGGATACTTGAGAGACCGCCTTCTGCCAATTACCTCCCTACGACCTATAAGATCTCATAGGTTAGGCCTCCTCCGCATTCCATCGGCCAGCCAATGTCGGCTGGCAACCACAAGGAGGAGGGCCTTCTCAGCAGCGGCCCCGACCCTTTGGAACGAGCTCCCCGTAGAGATTCGTACCCTCTCCACCGTCCAGGCCTTCCGCACAGCCTTGAAGAACTGGCTCACCCGTCAGGCCTGGGGATAAGGACCATTACCCCGCCCGAATGTTGTATGCATGTTGCTTATTATTTTATTATGTGTTGTCGTCTTAGTGCTGTATTCCCCCCTCCCTGGTTTTCTGTGAGCCGCCCTGAGTCCCCTCAGGGAAAAGGGCGGCCTACAAATAAAATCAATTCAATTCAATTCAATTCATAGGCAGCACCTCAGTCCAGCTTGCAAAGGCTGCCAGTAGAAGAAATAGGAGGGCCGTGATGGCTCAGTGGTTAAGGACGCTGTGTTTATCTGCTGAAAAGTCCAGGTTCGAGACCTGAGCACCACAGGATGGAATGATCTGCTGTTCCTCGCCTGAGCTGCTGCCCACTTAGCAGTTCGAAAGCATGCAAATGCAAGTAGATAAATAGGTACCACTTTGGGAGGAAGATAATAATGTTCTGTGTGCCTTTGGCATATAGTCATGCTGGTCACATAACTATGGAAGCATCTTCAGACAATGCTGACTCCCTTAGCTAGGAAGTAGAGATGAGATCCACCCCAGAAGTGGGTTGCTCCCAGTTCAGCCCAGATGGAGTGAACTGGTAGTAGCTGCGGCGGGAGGCTCTGCCTACCTGCTAGATGCTTCTGTGGGTGTGCAGAAGCATCGCGTACGGGTGGGAGCACACCCAAACTGGTAGTAAAAAAAATGGCAACCCACCAGTGATCCACTCCTTACAGTCGGATACAACTGGACAGGGGAAACTGTTGCCTTTAACCTTGAAGAAACAGAAAAGCAGAAATGACAGGTAGCTGTTTTCTACCATCAGATTATTAGAAGATTTTTCTGTTGAACAATTGTGCCGTTGCTCTGGGTTTTTTTTTTAAAGCATGCTTATTCCGCTTAATGGGAAAAATGCACCTTTGAACTATGTTTTTCAATGAAAACAAAGAAAATGTTAGTCACATTCTTCTGAGTGGGTAACAGGGAACTTTTATCTAGATGCACGATAATAAGAGATAACAGTATTTGTTTCTGTAAGGAACAATTCCACCTTGTTTTGAAACAGGTTATGTCAATGCTTCTTCGGGAATTATTTCAAAACAACTCAATAGAAGGATGAAGGCACCTCACTTGTCTTTGTACAGTTCCCTTTCTGGTAGCTGGCTCCCTTCCTTGCCTTCAAAGACTAAGAAGATCAGAAAGAAAAGTTAAGCCAGCAAGGCTGCAGAGTGATGGATAAAGATTCTACAGTATCTTAGGAACAAGGGCAGAGTGTAGATTCTTTTGGCAAAGTGTGGTCAAGATGGCAACCAAAATACTACAATTAAAACTCTGCCCACTTTTTCCTCTTCACACTATTGACCATAACCTGTGGACCAGGGGTGGGTTCCTGCCAGTTCTAACCTCTTCTATAGAAGAGGTTCCACAAATCTACAGTGCCGTTGAGAATCGGTTCCAGCTCCCTCCCCTCGCCCGTCCGCACATCATCAAGATGAAGAGCGAGAGAAGGAATTCTAGGAGTTGAAGTCCACAAGTCTTAAAGCTGTCAAGTTTGGACACCCCTGGGGTTTTTTTTCCTAAAGGGTTAGGGCTGCAAAGATCTTGTAATTTGACAGCTTTAAGAGTTGCGTGCTTCAAAAGCCAGAGTTACTGAGCCAACATTTTGGTTGCTAAGAAAGAGCATTGTTAAGTGAACTTCACCACATTTTACAAGTTGGCCATGCCCACCCAGTCACATGGCTGGCAAGCCACTCCCACCCGGTCACATGGCCGGCAAGCCACTCCCAGAAAGCAGGCCATACCTACAGATGAGGTTGTAAAAAAATTTGAAACCCACCACTGCTGTGGACCTTGGCTGTGGGGGGAAGAAAAAGAAGAAAATCTTGGAGAAATCAACGTTTTGGCCCACTCTTTTCTGTAGGACATTGGTGGTCAAATTGCTGCTGCCTATGTTGGGACGTGGTGGTTCAGTGGCTAAGACGCTGAGCTTGTCGATCAGAAAGGTGGGCAGTTTGAATCCCGAGCACCGCATAATGGAGTGAGCTCCTGTTACATGTCCCAGCTTCTGCCAACCTAGCAGTTTGAAAGCATGTAAAAATGGAAGTAGAAAAATAGGGACCACCTTTGGTGGGAAGGTAACAGCGTTCTGTGTGCCTTCAGTGTTTAGTCATGCCGGCCAAGTGACCACAGAGACATCTTCGGACAGCGCTGGCTCTTCAGCTTTGAAACAGAGATGAGCACCGCCCCATAGAGTTGGGAACGACTAGCACGCATGTGCAAGGGGAACCTTTACCTTGACCTCATGTAGCATCAGAAAACAAGAATCCTAAGTAAAATGAGTCACTCACTCTCTTCAGTTCCAGTATGATCATACCCTTATTCAGTTTTATCTTATCTTGTTTTTCAGCTACCCTGGAGAGCAAACAGGAACCATTTCCCAAGAGGAAAGAGGTGGTGGTGAAGGGGGAAAAGGGTGGGAGAGGGAGAAAAACACCAGAAAGTTGGCAGAGGTGCTGCAGGTTAAAAAGCCATGCTGTGCCTGTGATGTTTATGAATGCCAGATGGTGTAACAGCTGATTTTGAAATGCTGAGGCCAACATGTACAGTGCTGAACGCAGCAAAATGCAACTCATTCGTGCAAGACTCAATGGTGCGAATTGGAAGGGAGGTGAAACATCAGAGCTGCATCCATGGAGAGCGGAGGGCAACTTTGCGGCTTCACAGAAGCATCCTTATAGAATAGTCATCCCAAAGAAGCCCCAAGAATCACAGCACAGAGATCTATCTACCAGCTGCTTCTTGGAAGAAGATCGAATTTCCTTCACGATGCATTTATTTGCATAGAGCTTGAGGGAGGGGGAAATTATCTGAACTCTTTGTTATACAGGTGAAACTCGAAAAATTAGAATATCATGTAAAAGTTCATTTGTTTCAGTATTGCAACTTAAAAGGTGAAACTAATATATGAGATAGACTCATTACATGCAAAGCAAGATAGTTCAAGCCGTGATTTATCATAATTGTGGTGATTATGGCTTACAGCTCATGAAAACCCCAAATCCACAATCTCAGAAAATTAGAATATTACATGCAATCAATAAAACAAGGATTGTACATAGAACAATATTGGACCTCTGAAAAGTATAAGCATGCATATGTACTCAATACTTGCTTTGGGCCTCTTTTGCAGCAATTACTGCCTCAATGCGGCGTGGCATGGAAGCTATCAGCCTGTGGCACTGCTGAGGTGTTATGGAAGACCAGGATGCTTCAATAGCGGCCTTCAGCTCTTCTGCATTGTTCGGTCTCGTGTCTCTCATCTTTCTTTTGGCAGTGCCCCATAGATTCTCTATGGGGTTCAGGTCAGGTGAGTTTGCTGGCCAATCAAGCACTGTAATCCCACAGTCATTGAACCAGGTTTTGGTACTTTTGGTAGTGTGGGCAGGTGCCAAGTCCTGCTGGAAAATGAAGTCAGCATCCCCATAAAGCTCGTCTGTGGAAGGAAGTATGAAGTGCTCCAAAATCTCCTGGTAGATGGCTGCGTTGATCCTGGACTTAATGAAGCACAGTGGACCAACACCAGCAGATGACATGGCTCCCCAAATCAACAAAGACTGTGGAAACTTCACACTGGACTTCAAGCATCTTGCAGCGTGTGCCTCTCCTTTCTCCCTCCATAGTCTGGGTCCTTGGTTTCCAAATGAGATGCAAAAGTTGTTCTCATAGAAAAGAGGACTTTGGACCACTGAGCAACAGACCAGGTGTGTTTTTCTTTAGCTCAGGTAAAACACTTCTGATGTTTTGTTGTTGTTCAGGAGTGGCTTGAGAAGAGGAATATGACATTTGAAGCCCATGTCCAGGATCCGTCTGTGTGTGGTGGCTCTTGATGCACTGACTCCAGCCTCAGTCCACTCCTTGTGAAAGTCCCCAACATTTTTGAATGGCCTTTTCCTGACAATCATCTCCAGGCTGCGGTCATCCCTGCTGCTTGTGCATCGTTTTCTTCCACACTTTTCCCTTCCACATAACTTTCTATTAATGTGTTTTGATACAGCACTTTGGGAATCTCCAACTTTTTTTGCAATTACCTTTTGAGGCTTTCCCTCCTTATGGAGAGTGTCAATGATGGTTTTCTGTACAACTGTCTGGTCAGCAGTCTTTCCCATGATAGTGATTCCTACTGAACCAGACTGAGAGACCATTTAAAGACTCAGAAAACCTTTGCAGGTGTTATGGCTTAATTAGCTGATTAGAGTGGGACACTTTGAGTCTAGAATATTGCACCTTTTCACAATATTCTAATTTTCTGAGATTGTGGATTTGGGGTTTTCATGAGCTATAAACCATAATCATCACAATTATGACAAATCACAGTTTGAACTATCTTGCTCTGCATATGATGGGTCTATCTCATATATTAGTTTCACCTTTTAAGTTGCATTATTGAAATAAATGAACATTTGCATGATATTCCAATTTTCTGAGTTTCACCTGTATTTCCTTATTTTGTTTGTTTGTTAAATTGCTGTAGATTGGCTCCAAAAATATCATTTAAAAAAAACAACAACACAACAACTCTGTATGCCTGAAAATGAAAATGAAACATCACCTGTTCTGCACAAAACAGATCAAAATCTTGGAATCTGTAGAATAAATGGCACCGCCATCATTGCCATTCTCCTTATGTGATGCACTCCCCTTTTTTTAAAAAAAAAAAAAAAAAATTCTTTTCAGGGAACAAGGACCCTGATTTTGAAGTCCTAACACTGCACTGTTTTAGGTTTACATAGAAAGAAGATGATCTTCATAACATGGCAAGTGTTAAAGGAAGCATCAAATCCGTACCCTGCGACCCTCCTTCCTTTGGCTTAGCTCGAAGGCCAATGTGCTTATTGAAAGTGCTTATTGCATATTTCCTGACCCATCTGGCTATTCAGAAGATGTCCTGCATTTTATGTTGCAATTTTTTTTTTGCCTTCATTCCTCTATTTTCTAGAAGACAGTGTAAAGAAGCACAATTGTTTACTTCCCATCCTTTCCTACTCTGTACCTTCTGGAAAATCTTTTTTCACACAATATTTATATGGTATCTTTTGTGCTGAAATCCTTCAAGTACCCTGCTCAGAGTCCAGCAACACACATTTTATTACCACAATTCCCCTTTTTTCCCCTTCGGTTGTAAGAAGGAAAAAAAATGCCATGGGGTTTCTACGGTCCTTCTACAGCGGAGCTGATTAATTTCCAGCTCTGCTGCATCACAGGAGGAAATGCGGCAAGGAGCCTTCGGTAGTGTTAACTCCAAGCTATGAGACAGTTTCTCACAGATGGGAGCCCTTGCTTAGGAACAAAAGCCATTAAGTCACAATAGAAATTGTCCAACATCCTTTCAGAACACAAGCGCCTTCATTGCATCATCTCAGAGCAGTCCAAACTTCAACCAAACTTAGCTCAGACAATCACCTAGGATTTGCATTTCCTCTTTTGTCTATGGAGCCAGCTATGACCCCTACATGACCCAATGGGAATCTGACAACAGCCAATAGAATACATGTGTTTGCACAGGAACAGAAAGCTCAAGTGCAAAGTTGAAAAGAAGGTATAAAAACCCCTCTCTCTCAACTCCATTTTGTCAGCTGCACCACAACCATGTGCTTGGTGATTCTGTTCACCCCTAAACCTTTCTTTCCAATCAGCCTCCATGTTTCCAGTGTCTTTCTCCTGGCTTGGAACTGAACCAGGTGGATATTTCTTCCCACACCTGTTTGCTAGGATTCCACTGAGCAGAAAAAGGCCGAAGGCAAAAGCACATTGCCACCATCAGATCTATGTAAAGCAGGAGTGGTCAATTCATTTTCCCAAGAGGCCACTTGAGAAATGAACTATTGTGAAGGACCCAAACAATGCAATTGGATTTGATGTTCTCAAACCCCATCATCTCCTCAGGATGGTCCAGGTGAGAAACATCCACTGCACAGGTGCAAAAAGTGCCTTGTCTCCTTGCCCTCTCATGGCTGCCAACCAAATGAAGGAGTGCATAATAACTACACAAAGCCAGACCTGGCTTAGTTTCTTTTCCTGCCCCACTACAGCATGCTTATTTACATTTGATACTAATTTGGGATTGAGCTCATGTGGGCCAGACAAGGACAGCCAAAGGCCAGATGTGGCCTGGAGGCTATAAAATGTCTAGGTTTGGTATAAGATGACTTAGGTTTGTATTCCTGAAACAGTCACACTGTGCAAATAGCATAGAATAGAATAACAGAGTTGGAAGGGACTTTGGAGGTCTTCTAGTCCAACTCACTGCCTAGACAGGAGATCCTATACCTTTTTCAGACAAATGGTTATCCAACATCTTCTTAAAAACTTACAGCATTTGAGCATTCCCAACTTCTGGAGGCAAGTTGTTCCATAGATTAATTGTTCTCACTGCCAGGAAATTTCTCCTCAGTTCTAAGTTGCTTCTCTCCTTGATAAGTTTCCACCCATTGTTTCTTGTTCTACCCTCAGGTGCTTTGGAGAATAGTTTGAGAATGGAATGGAATGGAATGGAATGGAATAGAATAGAATAGAATAGAATTCTTTGTTGGCCAAGTGTAATTGGATACACGAGGAATTTGTCTTTGGTGCATATATGATGTGATTCTTTTCACTAAAGAATAATTCATTGCAATTGAATTGAATTGAATTTTATTATTTGTATGCCGCCCTTCTCCGGGAAGGACTCAGGACGGCGAACAACTCAAAAAGAGGAAAAGGGGAACATAGAACAAAATACAGATAATTAAAATAAGCAAGAATCACGCAACCACACAAGTCGAGAGGGGAGAGGAACTCATCAACTCCAGGCCTGCTGGCAAAGCCAGGTTTTGACGGCTTTTCGGAAGGCCTGGAGAGAGGTGAGGGTCCGAATCCCTGTGGGGAGTTCATTCCAGAGGGCCGGAGCTGCCACAGAGAAGCCCCTCCCCCGGGTAGTAGCCAGGTGGCATTGGCTAGTAGACGGAACCCGGAGGAGGCCAACCCTGTGTGATCTAATGGGTCTTTGGGAGGTAATTGGCAGCAGACGGTCTCTCGCAATGGAGGCAACACATCAGAGCACTTTGTGCCAAGGCTATAACTGGCCAATGGGGTGGGTCAAATTCATTCTGAAATTTCTGCCAAGCCAAAGGAAACATGAGAACGTGCTTCCTATTTCTGATTCCACAATCAACCGCCTGACAATTGATCCTTCTCTCCACTTCACCAAAATAGGCTATTGTAAGGAGCCTAGGAAAGGCCAGGGAGTATACATTCTGTGCCTCAAAAGAGAAGCTGAGGAACTAGTCAAACGCATCTACTACTAGCAAAGAAACAGTCTTGGAACTGAAGCAATTCCCAATCATAGTTCTGGGCTCATTCTAAGATAGAGTACATGGTGTTCCTTTTTGAACAAGTCCATAAATAGGAGGCATGCTTTATGCATACTGCCTATTTTCTAAATCTGTTATAACATTAAGTAACAAAGAAAGGGAAAAGATTAGATATTTTAGGGGATAGTGGTTCTCCATCTCCATTTAATAAGCAGCAGTATAAAGAAGACACATATAATAATGTTGTTATGGCGCTGACACCAGCTGGTGATAGGGAATAGACAATATATTTTATTACAAAAAATAACACTTGGAATCTGAGTTGTATGCTCCAATGGTTGATTTTAAAAAATCTTGTATGGAGCTAAGACAAAAACCCTTGTTGACTTCAGCTCACTTATGTTTAAACTTGATTAGAAAATCAGACTTGGACTTATTATTTATAGAGGTCCCTTTTTTAGGTTCCAACCTAAAACCTATAAGATAATTGGAGAAAATTACATAGGAGCAAAAGTCTATGGAGATTCTCAGTCATCGAGGTCATGGTTGTCCCAAAGGTGCTTTTTCAAGACTTTCTGGTTTTTCTTTGAAGACATTTTGCTTCTCATCCAAGAAGCTTCTTCACCTCTCCACCATCCAGTCAGAGCTGAAGAAGCTTCTTGGATGAGAAGCGAAACGCCTTCAAAGTAATACCAGAAAGTCCAGTTGCCTCTTGAAAAAATAAAGAAGTCTTTTCTTCCACTTAGGGCATGAGTGAAACATTACACACCAATATTCCAAAATTTGTCCTCCAAATAGAACCATGCATCTGGAATGGATTCAGACCATCTGTAGTTCTGAAGCTTCAGTCTGTGAAGCTTTGTATTCTGCTGTATTGGTTGTTGTTATCAGTGAGTAGTAAAGTAAAGTAGAGTAAAGAATGGAACAGGAGAAAACATGAAGAGAGCAGCATATCGGAGCCCAAACTCTTAGTTCTTCAATTAATTGGGGAAGAGGTACCTTGCTAGAATGTGGGATCCTGGCAGGAGTACCTCTGGAGTAATCTATCTATCCTTATTTTATCTTATCTTATCTTATCTTCTCATCTTATCTTATCTTATCTTATATCTTATCTTATGATAAAAAAGGCTGTTTGTATGTATGTTCCAGCATAACACTGGAGTGCCTCAAGCAATTTTAACCAAACTTGGTACACAGATTACTTACTCTCCGGAAACAAATACTGTGGGGGTAAAGCACCCCTAAAAACCCTCGGGTTGTGCATTCTGTTAAGATGCAGCCTGTTGTTACTTTCAATGGCTTCTATTGTACTGCTGTAAAATGGCTTCTACTATGCAGCACAGTGGAGTTGCCATGGTAATGGCTTCACAGTACTCCACAAGGGGGCTCCCTCTGGTAACGGGGAAAATCCAACATTAGAGATTACATTTGGTCCGGACATTTTCCCCCTATAAATATATATCCAGGCAACACCGGGTTATCGGCTAGTTATGCAAAAGGGTACAAAGCTAAAGGACAGAATATTGAATATACATGCTTTTCCAATGTTTGTTCCAGTGGAGATGTTGAGGAGAAACAGCCTACATTAGCTCTGCTCTAACATCATTCAAAGTAATACATTGCACAGCTGTGTTTACAGTCATCAGGAAAAGAACATGTGTTTGAATGTCTCTGTGTTTCACTGTAGCAATGAAGATGATGGTACCTTCAAAGGGTTTCCTGCAATTTTTGAATTATTCTGTCCACATCATGGAAGACTCCTCCAAAGTGACATTCGATTCTCGGTCTGAAAAATAAAACCCAATGGGAAGAATTCCTTCCTGGGCTGTTCCTTTAAAATTTCATAGAAATATGGAAAATCAGAGAGGATGTACGTTTCTGGAACGTCCATAGTACCAATAAGCCTCCCAGGAATTAAATAAATGCAAGGATATCATGCAGCACTTCAAAATATTCTTAAAACATTTTTTTCCACTTTCATCAGGTTGAATTGATACTGGTAGGTAAACTGCAGCAGAATTGTTCAGCATGGCATTACCATAGATAGCACTGACCTAGAGAGGTCAATGGGACAGGCAGTATATAAATCTGTGTGTACATAAATGGTATGGCCAGGTAAAAGTCACTTCCTTTATTACCCTCTGCTTACATCCTCTTTTTCCCAGCCTTGCATAAAAAGCTGGGGAATTTAAGCAGGCGCTGCTCTGATTTTAGCTCTGCTCAAGCTATTAATTCTACCTCCTGTTATGGGTCACAGGCTTGCAGAATGCTTTCATTTCAAAAACAAGGTACTTGTTTTTATTTATTTGTGAAATGTATCTGCCCTCCCAATCCTAACAGCCTTTTGATGGGTTTCATCCTTTCTCATATGCAAGACTTGCCTTTCATGAATGAAGGCAAATAGATGTGATCCAGGATAATCCTGCAGGATCCAATCTGGGACCAGAGGCTTTGTCTTCTGAGGTTTTGGACTCATGCTGGAGCCCATCTGCAGGGAACTTCTCTCTAGCAGAGTGTGTGTTGTTCTGAGTGTGGTATTTCTGTGTGTGGTATTTGGGACGCAGTGGCTAAGATGCTAAGCTTGTTGATCAGTTTGCCGGTTCAAATCCCTAGCACTGCATAACGGAGTGAGCTCCTGTTACTTGTCCCAGCTTCTGCCAACCTAGCAGTTCGAAAGCATGTAAAAATGCAAGTAGAAAAATAGGAACCACCTTTGGTGGGAAGGTAACAGCGTTCCGTGCGCCTTCAGTCAGTGTTTAGTCATGCCGGCCACATGACCACAAAGACGTCTTTGGACAGTGCTGGCTCTTTGGCTTTGAAATGGAGGTGAGCATTGCCCCCTAGAGACAGGAATGACTAGCACATGTGTGTGAGGGGAACCTTTACCTATGTGGCTGTTTAGATGCTGATTAGGTTTGGCTTTTAAGTCATTGGTTGTCGTTTGCTTGTGCTGCCTAGCCCTTGTCTTCTAAGTACTTATGCTGATGGTAAATTAGCACTCCTGTTGACTGACAAGGCTATTTTTGTGCCTGCTCAGCCAACAATCTTAGTAGCTGCAAAGTTGAATGAGTGTTCATTGCAGTGTGAGGCTATCCAAGAGCTCAGGTGTCTTCGTCTCACCACTTGCTTGTGTTCTTGCAATCTGGTGGTTCATAAGAAAGACTGCCTTTCTTATGAATTGCTCCTTTTCTCCATGTAAGCAGTGATTTTTCAGGCCAGCACATTTCCCAGTTTAAGTGCAATTCATTCTCCCTTCCGTTGCTAGTGGTGCCAAACTGTCTTAGCTTTCAGTGCCAGCTTAGGAAAGATATCTTTCATCAAGGCTTTTGTTGACATCTCTGCTGCTGTGCCTTCAGCTGCATTCCCTTATTAATGTCCTATGGTGGGGAAGTGTGAATCTCTCAAGATCTAATCTGACGCATCAATTCAGTTCCACAAGTCAGTTCAGTTTGAAGAGTTAATTGATTCAAAACGTAAAAGTCAAGCGCATTCCGCAGGAAGTTGACGCAGGCATGCAGAAAAGTCCATTAAAGAAGCAATCATCCAAAGACACACCTAGAGGCAGCTATGTTGGGGGTCAAGAGGGATGTGAGGGAAGATTCTTATAGAGGGGAGAGCATGTGATGGGCTAAAAAAGGGCCAACTTTCCCCCCAAAAAAGGAGGGAGCTCATTCCAAGGAGGAGACAGAGGAAGAGAGTTAGGACAACCACTTCCTAGAAGGTCCCAGAAAAGTTCTATTGGGTTGAAAGTAGCAAAAGTTTACTCTGGCAGGTTTCTGTCTATTGAGTACAAAGAATTGAATTTTGGCTGGATTGTACTATGTTGTTGTTGGACTGGGTCTGAGACACGATAAAAGTAATGCAAGCAGTATGACAGTATTATATTCTAGAATTGTAATCTACAATTTTTTACATTTATTGTGACCGTGCATGCATGCTCAAAATGGTGGTGGTTGTGCCATAACAGAGCTTTTATCAAGAGCTAGTTGGCACCAGTGGATGTGGTGCAGCAGTGGGATGTTTGAATCCCAAACATTTTTATCGGTTCTGTGGGCATGGCTTGGTAGGCCTGACCTGGCCTGACCTGGCATGGCTTGATGGGCATGGCAGGGGAAGGATACTGCAAAATCCCCATTCCCTCTGCATCAGCTGGGACTAAAGAGGCAGAGAATAGATGGGGCAAGGCCAGTCAGAAGTGGTATTTACCGATTCTCCAAACTATTCAAAATTTTCACTCCGGTTCTCCAGAACTTTTCAGAACCTGCTGAATACCACCTGAGATGTGGCCATTTCATTCAATGCCTTGCTCTGATTTGGTGATTCTGTTCAAAGATTCAGCTCAAAGGGTGATCTGAATTCAGCCTTGTAATAAAGCACTGTCTTACATCATTGTGACTTTAGGGATGCTTTTATTAAATTTTGTTCTTGATTGCCGCTTTTGAAAATGCTATAAAACCTCTGCAGTAGGTTATAAGGGCCTCTTTAACAGAGCCTTAAAGGAAACGTTATCTGGGGGGCCCAATCTTATGCCTGTGAATGTAGGAATTGCTCTCATTTTGTAGCATTCAAGGTTACATTTACCCTATTCACTTCTCCCCAAATTTCACTTAAATATCTCTTTGGGTGAATCACCATCAATGGTTATATAATTCATTAAAATAATATTAATCATAAACCTTTCCTGGTATTCATGTAGATATAACACAGAGTTCCAAAGGAATTATGGATGAAAGGGGTGAGGGAGGGGGTAAGATCAGAGCCCTCTATTCCCCCCCCCCGAACATGCTGCGTTCATTATGTTAGATTTAGTGCATACGACTTTCCTTGGCATTATTAAAAGTGAAATGGTGCTGGAGTTTCTGCCTCTCTCCTTGAAAGCGATTAAAGTCAAATTTTCACCTTGAATAAAACACCACAGCAACACATTAACAATTTTTCATCAAGCTTACAAAAGAAAATCTCTTCTCAACTGATTGGAAATAATCCCTTGAAATCTACCTGCTGCTGATTGCATTAATACGTGGAAAAAAATACACATGTTTGCACATCAGAAGCCATTTTTTTTACCTGAAAAGGCAGAATCAAAGGGCAAGGGGTTGTTAAGATTTCTTACATCAACCTGTACCTAGAGGCAGTGAAGAGTCAGCATACATCTACCTTTCAAGAACTTCTGAAAGGCCTCCTATTAACATTCTAAGAAGCATGTCTGAGATAAAAATGAGCAGCTTTATTGAACATTACATGTCTGGCCTCATGACTGCTGGGCACTAATTAAAATTCCCCCAACATCTGTGTCTATATCTACTGGGTATTTGGTAAGACCTGATCTGGACTTCTTAGCCAGGAAAATCAGAGCATTCATTCATGCTTAGGCTGAGTGGGGAAAGACCGAATGAAAACCAAGGGCTAACTTGTTACAATAATTGAGATCAAGGAATCTTGGTTTTTGTTTTTTTTGTTTTTTAAAAACCCTCTGGCTTAATTCCCTCTCTGCATGATCTCAGGTAGTGCTGTTACAAAATTGAATCTTATAAATTTGGTGAAGTGTTTATGTCAGGGTAATGATGATTTAATAGCTGGCTAGCTGCTGTAAGGCTATAAACCAAGATGATGACATGAGGATGAGTCAGCAGGGTTACTGCCACTTTAAGAAGCTGTATATATAAGGGATGCCATGTGACGCTGTATATATAAGGGAGGCCACTGAGCCAAGGTGGCGCAGTGGTTAAATGTAGCACTGCAGGCTACTGCTAGATCAGCAGGTCAGCGGTTCAAATCTCACCGGCTCAGGGTTGACTCAGCCTTCCATCCTTCCGAGGTGGGTAAAATGAGGACCCAGATTGTTGGGGGCAATATGCTGACTCTCTGTAAACCGCTTAGAGAGGCCTGAAAGGCCTATGAAGCGGTATATAAGTCTACTGCTATTGCTATTGCTATTGCTCCTCGTGTATCTCTCTCCTTCGTGTTCTATCTGCATTGTAGTTCTTCATGTAGAGTTGAAGATAGATTGCTTGCTTAGTGTGTGCCTGGCACATGTATGTATGTATATATAAGTCCTGTATATAAACCACTGTTTGAAAGACAAAACTTCTGTGTATTGTATTTTGCTCCTGGGTGGTCTCCAAATAGTAGTCATGCTGTACATACACTGACAGTTTAATTACAATTAGGGTGTTTAATTATAACTAGGGAAGGTCCCAGTTTTGTTTCTGGTAAACCAAGCTTAATCATCAAGGAATACTAAATAATCGGCTCTCAACTAGCAAAATAAGAATAGATGATCATCTCAAAGGTGCCTTTTTTTTCAAAAGGACTGTTTTTTTTTTAATTTGAGAAGAAAGAAGAAAAAGATATTTCACTTCTCAACAAAAAAACTTCATCAGTTCTTGGATGAGAAGTGAAACGTCTCCTATTTTCTCCTCCTCCTCAAATAAAAAAACTGCCTTTTGGGGAAAAAAGCACCTTTGAGATAACTGTTTGACTTGGTTGACTGAGAATCTCCATAGACAAGATTAGATGATCTTTTGCAACCAATCACTCACTCTGATCTACAGGGTGTCTAACACTAAGACCTAGTGTCTGAGCAGTAGGGAAAAAGTCTTTTTAGAAGATAGATTTCACGAGAAGAGTCCTCCACTCCTCTGCTCACAATAGAATCCCTTATGCCACCACGCCCAAAATTTTGGGTTTGGACAATCTAGAACTATGCCAACTAAGGTCTGACCTAAGCATAGTACACAAAATTGTCTGCTACACAATGTCATACCTGTCAATGACTACTTCAGCTTCAATCTCAATAATACATGGGCAAACAATAGATACAAACTCAAAGTAAACTGCTCCAAACCCAATTGCAGACTTCAGCAACAGAGTGGTCAACGCCTGGAATGCTCTATCCAACTCTGTTGTGACAGCCTCAAACCCTCACAGCTTCAACCTTAAACTGTGTACCGTGGACCTCACCCCGTTCCTAAGAGATCCATAAAGGGGCATGCATCAGCACACCAGTGTGTCTACTGTCCCCATTTATTTGTACTCATTTCCTTTGTTCATGCTCATGTTTATACTTATACCTGTTATCTTGTACATGTTTGATAAACTAAAAAAAATGCCAAACAATGAAATGTCATTTTTTTTTGGTTCTCCAGGTAGTCTTTAACAATTTTAGGGGAGAATCTATCAGCTGCAAAAGAGAGTGAAGGGAAACATCAACAAAAAGGGAGATGAGTGTAGAAAGAGAATTTTGATATTGGTGAGAATGCATTGAAGTAATCTGCTCGAAAATAGGTTTCAATCCCAGGGATTTGGTAAGAGCAAATCCATTTTCTTTTTCTCTCTGTCCTTCCTTTGTACCTTCCACTTGGTCATTAAAAATAATACATGTTTTTAACCAGGGCTCTTTGAACTGTATTTTTCACTGACTCACAGCTTTTAAATAAAAAAAAAAGTTTAACCTTTCTAATTGATGGCATATTAACTTTCAATTTATACCACTCTCGCAGTTCAAACTTTGATATCTACCAAAGAACGCAGAGTTTTCTGTCCTTCAGTATGATGGCAGTCACTTACAGTGCACTTACCCTGATTTGCTTTCAAATTTTATTTCAAAAGAGAAAAGGGCTTCGGGCAATTTTATTCCATTTATTTAGCAATGGCATAGCCAGGAGGCATGCATGAATGTCCTGTCTTTAACTGCACGAACCCTAGCCTATAATCTCCCTGGATTCTCACTCATGATGGAAGTCTCCCTATGGGTTTTTTTTTTCAGACTGGAAACTCTATGCAGGAAGGGAAGATGCGACAGAAAGATGCAGGTATACAAGGCAACACTTGAAAAGAAATACTTCCTCTGCCATTTCCAACAATACCTTCAATTCAAAGAAATTGCCCAAGAGAAAATCTATATGAATTGTTAAACGCCCTCAAGGGTGAGGTAGAAAAAGAGACATCCTATTCACCAGGGATCAACATTTGTAAGGAACAATTGCATTGTAGATTTTGCCACAGCATTAGTTTCTGTAGCTCATAGAAAGGAGGAAGTGTGGAGTAGATATGAGATTGTAGTTCGAAATATGCACAAAAAGAAAGCTGAACAGGACATGTGTGGGAGAGGGGAAATTATTACAAATTTGAGTTTGGAGCGCCCCCCCCCCCCCAATGATTTTTAAGCCCTGATTCCTATGTGGATACAATAATGCTAAAATATTCATGACTAGGAGAGACATGGGAACAAGGTCAGCCAAAGAATAGGCATAGCAATTAAGTCACCCAATGGGAGCTTAAACAGATCTGAGTCTGTGCAGAAAATTGAAACAGAAACTTAAGCAGTCTGCTGCTCTGAGAAGTAAACTAGCAGTCTGTCTGGGCTTGGCTGCTGATATGAAACTAACTGCTTTTTTTTGCCTGTAAGTCTCCTGCCTTGCGTTTACTTGGAAGAACCACCTGTTGGTATTGTACATTTATTCATCTATTCTTATGTATATAAAAAATAATAATGAATCCAGCTGAATCAGTTATCTGTGTGTGCTTTCTAAATTTGAATTGATGCAACAAACTCTGACCAATAAGATAAAAATTGCTGTAGAATGGAAGAAAGTCAAAAGGGCATCTTTTCTGTCATATGAAAAAAAAGGCTAATATTATAACATACAATAAAACACACTTTGAAGCAATATGTGCATACACACACACACAAACACACACATATATAAAATCTTGTTCAAAGAGATGAACCACTCTTTGGCAACAAAATTCCACCGTTTGAAAAAATCCACAACCCAATATTTATAGCTCTCGCTCTGCAGTGTTTGAAAAATTAAATTATTAAAAGCAAATACTGTAGCAAATAGATTCCAATCCATCTGAATTTAAACATGTTGGTTGCTCGGTTGAATTTATTACTTTCCAGCTTTTAGTCTTCTAAGATTGAAAGGAGCATTAACAAATCAGAGCTTTTGCAATGTAATTTACCCAGTGAGTAATTTCTAATTGATTCAGACCGATAGGGCTGCAAGGGTTTGATATATTGCCAAAACAAGACACACTGTGGACCAACTAAATTAATACCTTTGTCTTCTCCAGAGGACAAATGATTGCAATATTTCTTTTCGGCATTTTGAGCTCTTATAATGTGGTTAATATTTTTGCATCTTTCTACTTATATGTTTTTATTTAGTGAAATAAAATGTTTAAAAAGTTGTAATAATTAGCCAAACTAACACTTTACACATTAAGAGAGAGAGGGGGGGAGGGAGGGAGGGAGGGAGGGAGAGAATTCTCAGTCCTTATCTCACTGAATTTAGGAGCAAGAGATATAGTCTTATCTTACTCAAGAAATATATGGATTGAACTTTTATTGTTATGGATGGTGCAGTGGTTACATTGCAGTATTGCAAGTTAATTCTGCTCACTGCCAGGAGTTCAATCCTGACTGGCTCAAAGTTAACTCAGCCTTCTATCCTACTGAGATTGGTAAAATGAGGATCCAGATTGTTGTGGGCAATATGTTTCTCTGCAAACCACTTAGAGAGTGCTGTAAAGCATTACTAAGTGGTATGCAAATCAATAGCTATTACTATTGCTTTCATGTTACTATACAAATTAAATATGTTTTGCTGAACTAAGACAATTGTCTGGATTGGCTACTACCTTGCACTACAGAATAACCAGACCAGGAGTGGGCAACCTTAAACACTCAAAGAGCCACAAAGGTCCTAACTGGAAACCCACCATTCAATTCTGGAGCTGACCGGAAGTCTGGTTCCCCTACCATACAGTCTCCTCCTAGCACAGTATCCTTTTCCCTCAACCTGTCCTAATCAAAAACCATATCAATTGTGGAGCCGAAAAGAAAACCTGCCCCTTGACATAGAGGCTCCTCCTGGCACACCATGCTCTCCTCCTTAACCATAAGCTTGTGGTGATGACGGACGATAGGGAGCCACAACAGAGGGATGAAAGAGCCACCTGTGGTTCCAGAGCCATGAGTTGCCAACCCCTGAACCAGACTAACACACTGATTTGCAAACAAGCCAACCAGCCCATGTTATTGTAATGCGTTGGGTTAGGCAACACATTAGGATAGGCAAGGGAAATCACTTCTTCCTTCTTACTAGACATCCTTCCCTAATGTGCCCTGTCTCTAAGGAAAGTAAACAGCTAGATCAGCCAAAAAACACCTAGACACAATGTTGATTCAGATAAGTAGAGGTGCTAAGAAACAAGGACATCTGATAACCCCTAGAAAAAGTAACATCTGAACAAGATATATTCTAATACCTCTTTCTTTAACTAAAGTAAGCTGTCACCCCTGACTTGAAGCCATTTTGACTGGTTCAGTGTTGCCACACTGGAGCTCATAGATAGGGAGGGGGGAATTGAGATAGAGGGGAACCCGTAGCCAAAAAAAAATATTTTATCTTGGGAACCAAGGTCATTCTCACAGCTGGTCAGAGGAAGGTGGATGATACCTGGCGGATGCTACCCGGTTGCCAGTTCGCACCATGATTGGACCATGTGACTGATTGTTTTGAGAAACTAGAAAAATGTTTACTTTTCATTAGTTGAAAACTGTGGGAGACTGTCAGGGTTGGTTTTCACCAGATACGTGCCCATATGATAATTCCAATAAAAGTATTCTTTAAGGAATCTACCTGCCTTGCAGTTTTGTTTCTATGGATTTATTACCTGGAACCCTGACATCAGCCATTGTTCTCTGCTATTCTGACTTCTCTAATATGCATTTTGTCATGATTTTAAAAAGTTTTTCTTATACTGATTAAATATATAATGTGATTTATATTTATGCATTTATATTTTATAAATTGTAATGCATTTACAATTTATTATATCTCTCCTTCAAGATAGCAAGATGCAATAAATGCGGACATGAAAAATGCCCAGTGGGACCCAAATACTGTATTTGATCGATTTTCAACCAATAAACCAATTTGAGCTTCCATGGGATTGTGTCAGTGGTGGGATTCAAATAATTTAACAACCAGTTCTGTTATAATGACCAGCTGGGTAGGCATAGCTCAGTGGTCATGTGACAATGTGGCCATGGCCAACTCATGTCAATGGGCGCTTTGCCTTCGCTATTACAATGTAATAAGGGTTAACCAGAGAGGCAGTTTCCGTAAGCAGGGCAATAAAGATGAGGCTAGAAACAACACAGAATGTTTCCTTCCTGCCTTCCTTACAGGATTAGCCCTGTAAAGTGGGAAAAAAATAAAATAAGATTTCTTCCAATAACCGGTTCTCCGAACTTCTTAGAAAGTTACGAACTGCCTAGAAAGTTAATGAGCCAAGGTGGCGCAGTGGTTAGAGTGCAGTACTGCAGGCCACTTCAGCTGACTGCTAACTGCAGTTCGGCGGTTCAAATCTCACCGGCTCAAGGTTGACTCAGCCTTCCATCCTTCTGAGGTGGGTAAAATGAGGACCCAGACTGTGGGGACAATATGCTGACTCTGTAAACCGCTTAGAGAGGGCTGAAAGCCCTATGAAGCGGTATATAAGTCTAACTGCTATTGCTAACTGCTATTGCTAGGAACTGGTTCTCCCGAATAGGTGAGAACTGGCTGAATCCCATCACTGGATTGTGTGGTGGTCTCTGATCTAAATGAACTCCCCCTCCCCAAACTATCCTTCAGTACAAATCTTTTGGGCCTAGATTTCCATTCTTTAAAAGGAAAATGGAAGTTTGCATCACTCCATACACCCTGGACACAACCCAGTGGTGGGTTTCAAAAATTGTTGGAACCTACTCTGTGGGTGTGCCTTCCTTTGTGGGAGTGGCTTGCCACCCATGTGACCAGATGGGAGTGGCTTGCCACCCATGTGATCGGATATGAAATTATGAATTAGTACTTAGGTTGGTCCAAGTAGCTATTCAGAAACTCTGGCATTGAAGCACGCAAGTCTTAAAGCTGTCAAGTTACAAGATCCTTGCCAGTGGTGGGTTTCAAAAAATTTGGGAACCTCTTCTGTAGGTGTGGCCTGCTTTCCGGGTCCACTGGTGGAACCTCTTCTAACCGGTTCGGTAGATTTGACAAACCGGTTCTACCGAGTAGGTGCGAACTGGTAGGAACCCACCTCTGACACAACCACAACATTCCAAGTGTTCAGCAACAATGTGAGAAAGAAGAGATTACAAAATGCTAAATGGTTTTCCACAATGCCTTTTCCCTCATAGAGCTATAAAACAGTAAGAAGCTTAAGCTACCATTAAATAATAATAATAAAAAAAACCTTGTGCGACATGCCTACCAAATTCAGAATTAACCCCAAAGAGTGAGCATGATATATAAAAAGCTTGGTTGCCTAGTAACATCATTAAACCACCTGCAGGTCAGAAGTTCAGATCTTGTTAATGTCACTGAAAATTAGATTAAAGAAATTACTTGGGGAAGGGGGGGGGTACTCTATTGGTGGCATTGCCATTACAAAAAAAAAGGGTTGTGTCACATTTTGTAGGTAACTATTGTTAAACGCTTGTTTTTTTCAAAACAAAAACAAAAAAAAATAGGGATTACGCCTACAGCGATGGTGATATCTTTTTCCATGGAGGCAGGCAGGTTGACAGGGAAGGCGTAGTAGTGGATTGTGCTAGAAACCATGGTGTGCCTCTCCTGTGTGGTGAAAGGTGAAAGGCAGTTTCCATTTCCATTCTGGGACAAACTCTGTCATTGCATAAAAGAAAGGTTTCAATTTAAAAGAAGACACCTCCCCCCGCAGAAGAACCAAAAGAAAAAAAAAAGGAAGAAAGAGAATGGAAAAATAACATCAGCAGGGCAAGACAGCTACTCTCTCCATGTTTCTGTGAAAAAAAAGTTTTAAAGCTCCAACATAAATGTATAAGAAAAATATAACTTCTCCTTAATAACCTCCCAAGACTCAGTGGACCGATTAAGGAGAATTATGGAACTCTCTTATTCTTCCTGCCCACACCTAAGGTCTGCCTTCCCCCTAGATCCACATAAGTCCCTTATGGTATCCCACAGAGATTCAGTCAAGCTGCTCTTACTATCCCCCCGTGGAAGCCCCATTAAGACAGAGTCAAGCTTTTTTCCCCCTCACTTATGCTATACTTTCTTGATCTGGTTAAAAAGCCCCTGGAGATCCTACCACACAAACCAGAATAACACTGTGAGAAGTCAAGCTGCTTCCCTAACCATTATGACACAGAGACCCAAAAGGATGGTGTGGAATGTGTATGCAACAGAGACCTGCAGTTGAAGCATGGAGAGGTTGCGTTTGATGGACTGATACATAGAAGGGAGCGGATATTGGAATGACCCAAAGCCAGCATCAAAATCTGACTGTATGACTATAAATATTTTTTTATGAGTGCAGGCTCATTTTTATCACTAGCCACGTTTTGCTTGAATTTAACAGAAAATTCTACAAGTCGATTATTCTTTTTTCAGGCTTTGACACACAATATGGCAAGATACATACATACATACATACATACATACATACATACATACATACATACATACATATTTGTGTGTGTGTGTGTGTGTGTGTGTGTGTGTGTACACAAAAATGGTTTTCTGCCTGGAAGGCTCCTGGGTGGAGCTGAAAGGCAAAAGGGAAGCAGTTGCTCCCTCCCATATTTGAGCATACCAGGTGCTTTGACATAACACTTAATCGTTTCCTTGGCTCAGCTGATAAGGGAGGAGAGCTTGCGGCTTAAAGGCTGATACAACTGCCTAACATGTAAAAACAGCCCACGTTCAAAACCCAGTAAGGGTATGGCTAGCTGATGAGAGCTAAATAGCTTGAAATAGATCTATACTAGTCTCCCTTTATTTATTTATCAGCACAAATACAACATACCCCTGGTATGCCCAAATATGGGAGGAAGCATACTGCTTCCTTTCTCTGTCTATCGGCTCATCACAAGAGACCATCACAACAGAAAGCCATTATTTTTACTGTTGCCTTTGTTACATTTGTGTTGCATTTGTGCTGATAAATAAATAAAGGGAGACTAGTATAGATCTATTTCAAGCTATTTAGCTCTCATCAGCAAGCCATACCCTTACTGGGAATCGAACCTGGGCTGTATTACATATCAGGCAGTTATATAAGCTTAGTGGCTATTATTGCAGCCAATTTCAATAAAATAGTTTTAGCCCTCTTGTAAAGTTGATTTCTTGGCCTGGTCAACCTAGAGGAGTTGACATCAGTTTTGGAAGTCTCATTGTGTATCTCCCTCTGCTTTTATTCCAGTGATTTAGGGAGGTGTCTGCCTGATGCACTTCCACATTTCAGCTCATTGTTCTAGACTTTAAAAAAAGTTTCACCCTTTTGTGCATAGACAAATGGTTGGTGAATGCTCTGATCAAGATCAGCTTCCTTATTATCTGATGTTCCAACATATAACTAGAAAACTGGATGTACCAGAACAGTACAACAGAACCAGACTGCAAGGCAATCCAACCGGTCAGTCTTAGAGATCAACCCTGACTGCTCTTTAGAAGGTCAGATCCTGAAGATGAAACTCAAATACTTTGGCCACCTAATGAGAAAGAAGAACTCACTGGAGAAGAGCCTAATGCTGGGAAAGACTGAGGGCAAAAGAAGAAGGGGACAGCAGAGAATGAGATGGCTGGATGGAGTCACTGAAGCAATAGGTGTGATCTTCAATGGACACCAGAGGAAGGTAGAGGAAAGGAAGGCATGGAGAAATATTGTCCATGGGGTCGCGATGGGTCAGACATGACTTTGCAACTAACAACAACAACCAGAACAGAGGTAAGTAGTTTAAGGTCCACGTGAAATTTTCTCGGACTACCACTGTTGAAAAAAATCTGTCACTTTGAGCAAGGAGAGGCACAAAAGCAGTTAGCTTTCAAATAAAGTTAACACATTTTTTTAAGAAGAAGAATATAATCAAATCACATGTACCTACTGCATATTCTACTTCCCCCTTTAAAATAAAAAGTTTCCCCATCCTTGTTCTAGTACATAAACAGCAGACCAGTGAATAATCCTTCTTCCATCAATAAGTTCTTACAGGCCCATCGAAATTAGTGTCTGTGAGTGCAGTTGCATTAATTTATGGCTATGAGTTAGGATGGTTATATGGCTGTATTATTATGTAGTTTTATCTCCTTTATATATTGTGTTTTAATGCATTTTGACATTATTTATTGTTGCATATTGCCTAAATATGTAGATCACACCAGGCAGTGTATAAAATTACAAATTTATGAATACATCCGAATGTAGAATTTTGAGAAGCTACGCCGAGGCCTTAGCTGAATTGCTTCCATAACTTAACTGCAGTGTTTAGCATTTCCCTCATACTGCAGAGTGGAGAAAGTAGTACCCACCAGGCATTCATTAGGACTGGGTGAAGTTTTGATTTAGGGATTTGATTCAAAGGCTGCTTGATCAAATCTCCAAATCGTATCACTTTTCCAAATCAGATTGGAAAGTCAAACTGAATCATCAAATCAAATCGCCACTAAACCACTTCAAATGTATATGGATTGCCTGGTTCAAACCTTCTCATTTTCCCAACACTATTTGCATTGACTAATTCAAAGGTTTCCAACCTTGCCAAAATAAAAGATCTGTGGGATTCAAATTCTTAGAATTCAGCCACTTAGCAACTTTAAGACTCGTGGAATTCAATGCCCAGCATGGATGGCTGGGGAATTCTGGAAGATGAAGTCCATAGGTCTTAAAGTTGCCAAGGTTTGGAACCCCTGGTCTAATGCATTGAATCAAGGAACCACCTTGCATTGAGTATCTGAATTGGATCAGAGGTGATCTTCACATCCTTACTGTCCATTCCAGACAATGATGTAATGAGGGGACAATGAGAAGAGTTATGCTCTCTCAAACTTGCAAGATTCTGTCATTGCAACCTTACAATACAGGTAGCATTAGCATTCATGGCTTTGGTTTACTACCTGGACTACCTCAGATGGCTGGCATCTGAAGGCACTTCCCTCTCTCCTGCCTTTACTTTCCAGAGAACTAGGAAAGCCCTCCAAATCCTTCTGTTCTTGTTCCTGGCCAAACCAATAGCAATAGCAATTAGACTTATATACAACTTCACAATGTTTTACAGCCCTCTCTAAGCAGTTTACAAAGCCAGCCTCTTGCCCCTAACAATTTGGATCCTCATTTTACCCACCTCAGAAGGATGGAAGATTGATTCAATCTTGAGCCCATTAGGATTGAACTGCTAGCAGTCAAGAGAATTAGCCTGCAATACTGCATTCTAACCACAAGAAGGAAGGGAGGGAGGGAGGGAGGGAAAGAGGAAGGAAGGGAGGGAGGGAGGGAGGGAGGGAGGGAGGGAGGGAGGGAGGGAGGGAGGGAAGGAAGGAAGGAAGGAAGGAAGGAAGGAAGGGCAATAGCAATAGCCCTTACACCTATATACCACTTCACAGTGCTTCAAAGCCCTCTCAAAATGGTTTACAGAGTCAGCATATTTGCTCCCAACAATCTGGGCCCTCATTTTACTGACCTCGGAAAGATGGAAGGCTGAGTCAACCTTGAGCTGGTGAGAATCAAACTGCCGAACTGCAGGCAATATCAGCAGAATTAGCCTGCGGTACTGCATTCTAACCACAGCTACCATGGCTCTTTACCACTTTAAAATCAGCAAGTGTTTAACCCCCCCCCCCCAAAAAAAAGTCATAGATATGTATTAACTCAAGAATCACATGATTTCTGCCTTGACATTGAGTTATTGCAAAGGAGATAAACCGTTTCAGCAGGCACAAATTACAGTGTCCTCACCTAAGCTAAACCCACTTTTTGTTTTATTTTTCTCCTTTCCTTACCAAAAACTTCCCACCTGGGCAGAGCAGGTAGCAATGACAAGGACAAAGGAGTAAATATATTGCATGCAACCGTGAGTGGCCATTTTCTCCCCACTTTAAAATAATTGTTGTCTGAACTGCCAGTAACAACGCTTGCCCTTGCTAGGATGGCAGTCAAGGAGGGCGGATTCCTCCACATTGCATCAACTCATTTTCTGGAACAAGATTGGTACTTGCCAATAAAATGGAGAAGGTGACTATTTTGAGAACCCAATCATCAAGCACCAGACATCAAAGTGGTAAAGATGTGCTCCCTGATGCTAGCAAGCGTGTATTTAGAGCAGCGAGACACTTCAGAATTGGTACAACGTCACAAACTTCACTCTGCTCAGTGACAGAGGAAGTCGCTGTTCCATTTGCTTCTGTTAACAAGATCAATATGGCAAGCCAGTTTCATCTTCAACCCCACTAAGCACATCTCTGGAGCAGTGTTTAGGTTCTTTTTTTTTCTTTCATGGGCATCCAACCAGTTTTAAAGAGAAGGCTACAAAAAGCTCTTTTTTTTCTTTCTCTCTCTTTTTTTTCTCAATCTGAAGCAGTGGTAGGTTTCAAATTTTTTTAGAATCTCTTCTGTAGGTGTGGCCTGCTTTGTGGGAGTGGCTTGCCAGCCATGTGACTGAGTGGGAGTGGCTTGGCAGTCATGTGACTGGGTGGGTGTGGCCAACTAGTATAATGTGGTGAAACTCACTTAACAACGCTCTTGCTTAGCAACCAAAATGTTGGCTCAGGAACTTTAGCATTTGAAGCACGCAAGTCTTAAAGCTGTCAAGTTACAAGACCCTCGCACCCTTAACCCTTTAGGAAAAAAAACCCCAGGGGTGTTCAAACTTGACAGCTTTAAGGCTTGTGGACTTCAACTCCCAGAATTCCTCCTCCAGTCATGTTGGCTCAGGAACTCTGGCATTGAAGTGTGCAAGTCTTAAAGTTGTCAAGTTACAAGACCCTTGCACCCCTAACCCTTTAGAAAAAAAACCCAGGGGTGTTCAAACTTGACAGCTCTAAGACTTTAAGGTTTAGATAAGACTCTAGACAGTCCCAACTCCTGCCCACCTCGCAGTTGGAAAGCATGCAAGTCTTTAACCAATGAGTCATTGCCCACCCCACCCCATCCCTTATATGGTAATAGATTTAGATGTATATCCTGCCTTTTATTCAAGAGTTCAAAATGCTTCATGTAGCAACCCAAAGTGAACCAAAGGGATACCACACCTTAGGGGTAGATTAGAAACTGGGTTTCACTACTACTGGTTCAAAACACACCTGGACCACACTGGCTTTTACATTGACGTTTAATTAATTCATAGCACTGAATGAAATCCAATCAAATCAAGATTTTGTCTTAGCTGCTAATTTTTGAAATATAAGCCCCAGCGCCCTTTTTGCAAAGACCATCCTTGGTCCAAAAAATGTTGCATGTTCCCATTCTAACAAAGCTAATATACTCCTCCCCCCCCTTTTTTTTTAGTTTTGGTTCATTTTTGGATCGAACGTAGTGCAGCATTTGTCACTGTTCCAAATATCACCCAGAATTGACAGCATTTTTATTTATTTTATATAGCCAGTTAGAAACCACTCATCTTGCTCACAGAGGGACTCTGGGCAGTATACAAATAAATTATTAAAACATTTTAAAAAAACCTCCATGTCAAATTTAAAAACAAGCCCAGATGATTGAAATTCAACTTTAAAAGTGAATTCAAAGAGGTATTGCAGGAAAGGATGTCAGTGAAATGCAAAATCAAGAGGAAAATAGCAAGAGGGACTTTTCTTCATAGACGCGAAGCCCCGTTTTGCATTTTTGAGTATTTCCTCTTTCCTTCTCAGCATTTCAAGGTTTTCATTTTGGAGGTTGTTGTTACTTGTTTTTTTTTAATCCGATGTCCACAAACAGCTGCAGTGATTCCATAATTCAATATGATACTCGGTGATACAAACACCTGTTTTAAGACAAGCAAAGAGCCAGCTTTTTCCTTTCTTTGGTGTCACTGTGGCTGCTCTTTAATGATTTTTTTCCCCTCTTTTTGTTCTCAGCTCAGCTGTATCTGGAGAGAAATCAAAGGCGCAAAGAGGGAAACCATCTTCCTCTGCTTGCATTTTAATGTCTGGCTCTTTTGTCAATTAACCATGCTTTTTTGTTTAAAAGGGAAAACTGATTTGTGTACAAGGAGGTTTCCTTTGCTACTAAGGGTGGCTTGCATTTCAAGCTTCATATATGCAGGAAGTGAGTGTGGGGCAGGGAGAATGGGATGAGAAAAACCATACATCTGAAAAAGCTGCCTGCAAGTGAGTGACCCTTGGGAAGAGCTGCCTTTTAAAAGGCATAGATCACATGAAAAGCCTTTACAATTGGGGAAGCTTTGCAAACAATGAACACAGAACCTCCTTTTTAATTGCAAAAACAAAAAAAAAAGACAGATGGAATGCAAATAATTGGTTATAATCTTGCAACGTTCGCATGCACTAATCCTCAGCCCAACCCTGCATGTACTAATCCTCAGTCCAAGCCATTCTCATATGGCCACACTTGAAATGCTGCATCCACTTTTGCTTGTCACTACGTCAAAAAGATGTTGAGACTCTAGAAAGAGTGCAGAGAAGAGCAACAAAGATGATTAGGAGACTGGAGACTAAAACATATAAAGGACGGTTGCTGGAATTGGGTATGTCTAGTTTAATAAAAAGAAGAATCAGGGGAGACATGATATCTGAGTTCCGATATCTCAGGGGCTAATCAAGGAGAAAAGCAACTTAGAACTAAGAAGAAATGTCCTGAAGTGAGAACAATTAATCAGAAAAACAACTTGCCTCTAGAAGTTGTGAATGCTCCAACACTGGAAATTTTTAAGAAGATGTTGGATAACCATTTGTCTGAAGTGGTGTAGCATTTCCTGCCTAAGCAGGAGGCTGGGCTAGAAGATCTCCAAGGTCCCTTCCAATTCTGTTATTCCAAGATTCATCATGTAGTTGAATCAATAGATAATAGTCAGACTTTTGAATCAACAGATAATTGCCAGATGAAGTGAAAAGCTTTTTTTTAACCTTCTCTTGCCCCCTTCTTCCAGAGCCCCAAATTTCAAAGTCCTGAAGGCTTGTTAGTACTGTAAATCATCCGTTTCTGACTGCTTTACTTTGGACCAGAAATTACGGTACAATCAATTAGCTACTTTTACCAAGAGAAAGCTATTGACTCCTGCCTTCTTTAGGAAAAGGGACAACTTTAAATTGGTAAAGTTACAAAACCCATCCCTCTGCACTGAGGTCTGTTGGCAGGTGTCGTATATAATCTGTGCTACCAGACCATCCATTGCAAATATAGGCTGCCTGTGTTTGTAGAACAGTAACCCTCAGCGTTACAATATCGAGCAGGCTGTTAACCTATTTGAAGGCTGGCAGGAACTAAATTACCAGTGCACTGCTAATAACCATTTGACATAATTTGCAAGAGTCAGCAAAATGAGCCCCATGGAGGAGGAGAAAACCCCCACCATGCTACAAGCAAATGGGAGACCAGGGGGTTGGATGCAGATACTCTGAAAATACACCCCAGCCCAGCAGAAAGTATACATGATGTCTCTTGTTTCTGCACCGCAAAGAGACACAAAGGCAAAGCGGGCGTCATTTAGTATTTACAGCCATGCATAGAGAAGTGAGACACCAGTCCAGAGGGACTCGGCTAAACTAACGGCCCTTCACCTTTTGTTCCATAATGGATGCTGATGTTTCTAATTAAAATTGGAGTCTCAGCTAAGCAAAGTAATGAGTCTTTCCCCCTTGCTGATGTTTGGGTCTACCTGAATCTTTGCTGATCTCTTGGAAATGAGGGCAGCTGGGTTGACAGAAAAAGAGCTTGCTCAAAAAACAAAACCCAGAAAGGTCCAATTCAACCACTTTGCAAAAAGTCCAATTCACTCACAGGGGCAAAAGAGTCAATTATGCAATTCTTGCTGTTGGAGGAAATTATTTCATTGCGCTGATATTTTGAAGTATTAAGCCTATTGTATGCCAGGGAAAGGTTGAGGATAAACATTGTGCATGCCCCAAATTTTACATCTTGAATATGTAGCAGAGAAACCACAATGAAGTATTAAAATAGTAGTCCTTCTTTAGGTTGTAACCAGTGGTGGGTTGCAGGCTGTACGCCCCGGTACAGGCATACCGGAGCCTGCCCGGAGCACCAGGTACTGTTCTGGTATGGTGCTCCAGGGGGGACTTCTGCGCAGCACTTCACCAAACAGTTGGAGCGCCGCAGAGGCTTGAAGAGGCATTGCAGGCAGGTATGACGCATATGTGTGCTGCATACATCCATGTGGGCTACGCCGGGCCCGTTACAACCGTACTGGTTGGAATGGGATCTGGAACCCACCACTGGTTGTAACCTACAAAAGATTACTGAAGACTGGAGACAATTCCTGTAATGTCCAGTTAAAAGATCACAAAGAACCATATATACACTATATTGCCAAAAGTATTTGCTCACCTCTCCAAATAATCAGAATCAGGTGTTCCAATCACTTCCATGGCCACAGGTGTATAAAATCAAGTACCTAGGCATGCAGACTGTTTTTACAAACATTTGTGGAAGAATGGGTCGCTCTCAGGAGCTCAGTGAATTCCAGCGTGGAACTGTGATAGGATACCACCTGTGCAACAAATCCAGTCGTGAAATTTCCTCGCTCCTAAATATTCCACAGTCAACTGTCAGCTGTATTATAAGTATGTGGAAGTGTTTGGGAACGACAGCAACTCAGCCACGAAGTGGTAGGCCACATAAACCTGTCCAACATCAGTGTGTGACCTCACAAATGCGCTTCTGGAAGAATGGTCAAAAATTCCCATAAACACACTCCTGAACCTTGTGGACAGTCTTCCCAGAAGAGTTGAAGCTGTTATAGCTGCAAAGGGTGGACCGACGTCATATTGAACCCTATGGATTAGGAATGGGATGTCACTTACAGTATGTTCATATGCGAGTAAAGGCAGGTGAGCGAATGTTTTTTATAGAGAACCAACAGAATTGGATCAAATCTTAAAAGGAAGAGAAACTGATTTAAAAATTCTATTAGAATGGAGGAAGAGCAAGTGAGCCGAGGTGGCGCAGTGGTTAGGGTGCAGTACTGCAGGCCACTTTAGCTGACTGTGATGTGCAGTTCAGCGGTTCAAATCTCACCAGCTCAAGGTCGACTCAGCCTTCCATCCTTCCGAGGTGGGTGAAATGAGGACCCGGACTGTGGGGGCAAGTTGCTGACTCAATTTGCTAAAAAATTTGTAAACCGCTTAGAGAGGACTGAAAGCCCTATGAAGCGGTATATAAGTCAAATAAATAAATAAATAAATAAACAAACAAACAAACAAACAAACAAATAAATAAAAGAAACCATGATAGCATGGGCTAAAAAATTTGGGTATTCTATAGAATTGGACAAATGGCAAAAGTTGTAGGACAGAAACTTTAAATTAACAATGTCCAATGCATATAAAGAAAACTTATACAAAATGATTTATAGATGGCACTTCGCCCCAGCAAGATTAGTTAGAATGTTTAAGAATACATCTGCAAAGTGTTGGAAAATCAAACCCCGGGCTTGGGTATTACCACATATGGTGGACATATCCGAAAACAAAACAAAAATACTGAACTAAAATACATACCTGGCTAGGAAAATGATAAAGG
Organism: Thamnophis elegans; assembly: GCF_009769535.1. NCBI lineage: Eukaryota > Metazoa > Chordata > Lepidosauria > Squamata > Natricidae > Thamnophis > Thamnophis elegans. Next base: position 48,640,528 of record NC_045552.1, on the reverse strand, counting down.
AATATATAGATTTAAATCTGGAAATGTTTTTTTTTGGGGGGGGGGGGTCATTGTACCAGACAAATACCAGACATTCATTTGAATGCATATTTAATAATACATGTGTTAACAACAGCCAGAATCATATTCACACAATATTGGAAGGGCGAGGAGATCCCCACGGAAGAAAAGATAGTAACAAAACATTTAGAATGCACAGAAATGAATAAACTAACATTTGAAATTAAAGAAAAGGAAGACACTGAATATTTTGAGGCATGGGATCTGTTTTATCTATGGTTAAATAAGAGAAACAGGAGTTAGATCTTCTAAAACTACAAGAGAAAGATTAATTTTATTATTAGGGTTGATTATTAATTTTGATCAATTCTGATTAGTATTAACAATTAATATGTATTAATATTAGGAGGAAAAACCCCGTTATTATGAGATTACAGTTGGAGAATGCTATTATTATTACTATGATGAATATTACTCAAAAGAACCAGACAACACACTGTCTTTAGGGATTTTGAACATATTGCTCTTTCTATTTATATTAATAAAAAAAAGATCACAAAGTAAGAGAGGAAAGAATAGTGCTGGTGGTGGGACCTATAACATTAAGTAATTTGCCGTGTATATCTTCAAGCAAGAATGTGGTTTGGCATGACTTTAACTCAGATTGATCTTTGAGTCTGATCAGTTATGATTCCATCAATAAACCATGATCATATGAATGGGGCTTAGTAAAATCTGTGAGTTCAGCCAATGTTTGGTGAATATCCAGAGGTAAATATTTGGAATGCTAAGGAGCGGTGAATCAAATCCTAATGGAAACAGTGGAATATGATTAGATTTTTTTTTTCCAAAGCAGGATACAATGATAGATAAAGCAGCTGACTTCAGCTAGATGAGAGTCAAGCATAAAGAAAATAGATTGGATTTGTTCCTTGTTGCTTCAATGAGCAGGACTAAAATTAATGATTAGAAATGGCAAAGCGGCAATCTTTTCGCTCAGTGTTAGAAGACAACGTCTAGAAGGAACCTTCTGCTTCTAGACATGAGTTTTCCTTCTTTATATATGTTAAAACAAGGGATTGCACACTTTGGCCTCCAAATCTTTCAGGAATTCAGAAGGCCTTGATGAAGAGAAGAGAATTCTGTATTGGCCAAAGTGTGATTGCGTACACAAGGAATTTGTCTCTGGTGCATAAGCTCTCAATGTACATAGAAATAAGAAAGTGATAGGTCATATATTTACAATCATTAATCATAAGGTACAAAGATGACACAACATGAAGAATGTAATTTATATTTTGGGTGGGTTAGGGATGAGATCAGGAGGGGGAAGCCTCTGCGAAACAAATCACTTTGATTTCAACCTTAAACACCCAAAAATAACACCTAATATAGGATTTAAACTCGTGCCTGTGCCACTATTTGGGGGATTACTTTTGGGCAAAATCTCAGGGATTTTATTGATCACATCACCGTAGAAATATTCAGTATTAACAATGGGATTGAAGGCTACTTGCCACCCATCCCTGCCCTTAATTTAAAACAAATGGGTACTAAACCTCAGCCAATTTAATACCGGATTTCAATAATATGTTATTGAGGGTCTAGGGAATACATGGGATATAAGGAGCAGCCAATGGCAGTATGTGTCCACCTTTAGTTTAGCTATCATTTGCATTTACTGTAAACATCAATCATAATTTAGATGGCATAGTACAGGGGTCAGCAATCTTCAGCTCTGGAGCCACTTGTGGCTCTTTCATCTCTCTGCTGCAGCTCCCTGTCGCCACCACAATTTTGAGAGGAGCTTCCGGTTGTGGGGGGAGCAGGTGCACCAGGAGGAGACTCTATGGCAAGGGACAGGTTTTCCATTTGGCTACACAATTGATAGGGCTTTCGGTTAGGACAGGTAGAGAGAAAAGGTCACTGCGCTAGGAGGAGACTCTATAGTGGAGGAACTGGATTTCTGGTCAGCTTCAGAATTGAACGGGGGGCTTCCAGTTAGGACCTTTGTGGCTCTTCGAGTGTTTAAGGTTGCTGACCCCTGGCGTAGTACCATGTTTTACAGAGCAAGTCCTTGGATCCCTTCAAATGAAATGATTCTGACTTCTTCTTATAATTATCACTGCTTAGTGAAAAGAATGTAGAAATGAAGGAATCTGACATTTAACCTTTGCTATGCTTAAAAAGTGAATCTTACAAAAACAAGAAATTCTACTGCTTCCTTCTGTATATGTTTTTCCCCCCCTTGCTTTAAATCATTGGAAAACAAAGCTTCAACATAGCAGATTGCTAAACCAAATCAACCTTGTAGCCTGGCCTGGCATCCTTTATCTGACAGCAAGTAAAAGGAGACGTTTGAGCAATAGGCATAAGAACGGGATGTTAGTAGCAAGTATTCCAATAATCAGCCTCCAGGGAAAGCTGCTTTTTAAAGTTTTGTCAGATACCGGCAACCTTATCCCCTCAAACGAACATGATTAAGTAGCTGACTGTCCATTACAGAATATTGAATATTTGCCCTCTGAAATAGCCTCACTTGGAGAAGTCTTTTAAGGAATAGCTTAATAGGTTGTCAATAGATCAGAGCAAATGGTTACATAGAACAAGGGCACCAATGCCATTGGGAAGAGCTGACTGGAGTTTGATGACTGAATTTTTCCAAAACTGAGCACTGATCTACTTTACAGCGGAATTCTTACACAGCATTACACCATAATGTGGTTTATTTGATTCAATGGGAGATGTAAATTCAGCCATAGTTGACTTATAAAGCCCAGTTTGGGATGTTCTGTTTTAGACAATCCTGATTTGTTTTCAAATATCCCCAAAGACTTTCTTTTTATAATCCACAGAATGCTAGGCATTGTCCTGCCAAATCAGTCAATTTAAAAAAAAAGAAAGAATTCGTGTTTTTGTGCTCTGTAGTTACAGCCGAGACGTCTACGTATTATTGATCAGAAAAAGAATCGAGGGTCTGAGTCACTTACAGAAAAATGTTGAACTAAAGAATGTTCAACGGATCACCCAACTGTGAGGTGGAACAGGAGAAGGAATGAGGATTCAATGTATCTAAGGAAGCAAGGGGAGGTGTTTTGAAAAGGACCATTGTTCTCCAAAGCATCAATGTTAACATATCAATTTCCCAAAAAGTCTAACTCCACTAACAAAACACAGCTATGAACTTCAACCCATCTCCTTTGCAACCAAAGCAATGCAGCCAGAAGAAACCGATTTATTTATCTAGACTGGAAACATAGGAGTGAGTTATCAGATCTTTAATAATCTCAAAATAAATCGCGCTTCCTTCTTACAACAGCATATACCAGGAAATTGGATCCAATTCTATCAGTCAAATGACATAACTGCACCCAGAATAAGAATTCATAATAATGGAAGAAACTCTCATAAAATATAAAAAAGCAATGTTGCAGAAAGCTTTTCTTCCAGGATAGATGTATGAAGTTGTCTTACCCAGCATCTTCTCATGGACAAAGCTATGCCAAAAAAGAAGCTGAAGTTCAGCGATACAACCTGACATCCCATTTACATTCAACCTGAATGTATCTTCAGGTTGAACCTAAAATGCAAAAGCTTGTAACATCTGAAAATGTTGAGGGACGGTGCCCACCAATGTTGATAATACATGGTTCCAAGTAACCAGTGGTGGGTTTCAAATTTTTTTCGAACCTACTCTGTGGGTGTGGCCTCCTTTGTGGGAGTAGCTTGCCACCCATGTGACCAGATGGGAGCGGCTTGCCACCCATGTAACTGGATTTGAAATTATGAATTAGTACTTAGTCGGTCCAAATAACTATTCAGAAACTCTGGCATTGAAGCATACAGGTCTTAAAGCTGTCAAGTTACAAGATCCTTGCACCCCTAACCCTTTAGAAAAAAAAATAGGGGTCTTCAAACCTGACAGCTTTAAGACTTGTGGACTTCAACTCCCAGAATTCCTCCTCCATTTATGTTGGCTCAGAAACTCTGGCATTGAAGCATGCAAGTCAGTGGTGGGTTTCAAAAAAATTTGGAACCTCTTCTGTAGGTGTGGCCTGCTTTCCGGGTCCACTGGTGGAATCTCTTCTAACCGGTTCGGTAGATTTGACGAACTGGTTCTACCGAATAGGTGCGAACTGGTAGGAACCCACCTCTGCAAGTAACACTCCCAGCAGAAGTAAAACTCCAAAGCAGGCATTCTCCTCAAAGGTCCATTTTGTTAGGTAAAGGTAAAGGTCCTCCTTGCACATATGTGCTAGTCATTTCCGACACTAGGGGGCGGTCGTCATCTCCATTTCAAAGCCGAAGAGCCAGCACTGTCCGAAGACATCTCCATGGCCATGTAGCCGGCATGACTAAATGCCAAAGGCGCACAAAATGCTGTTACCTTCCCACCAAAGGTGGCTCCTATTTTTCTACTTGCATTTTTTACATCCTTTCGAACTGCTAGGTTGGCAGAAGCTGGGACAAGTAACGGGAGCTCACTCCGTTACGTGGCGCTGGGGTTTGAACTGCCGAACTGCCGACCTTTCTGATCAACAGGCCCCTTTCCATTTTATTAGAGATTTCATATTACACACCCAGGAAAACTCAAATCTGAAAGGCCTCCGGGTTTTCCCCACCCAAATCAATATCAAAGTGCCTTTCCCTGCACCCACATGTCCATCACATGGTCCAATCATGTCCTTCTCCCAACTGTAGTTGCTTCCCAGTCACACCTCTCCAGGTGCAGGCTGAACGTCCTTGACTCCCAGATAAAAGAATTTTGTTATGGCTATACATCTCATCCTGTCTCCATCCACCACCACTACAACCCAGTCTCCCACAGCATGCCCATCCACCAAGTGTGGCGGCCCTGAGGTCTTTTACTTTGGAGATCCTCCAGGGCTGACAACATATTCCTAAACTCTGGTTACAAGACATAATCATAGTGTTTGCATAAAAATACCCAAAGAAGTCCATGATTTATCCCTTAGCAGGATGGTCAACCTGCTAACACCATGGCTGGCTTCGCAATGCATGCTGAACTATCAATGAATCTCTAGTTCTGATCTGTAGATCCATCATGCTCTGATTCAATAAGAAGCTTTTGCTATGAAGTTGTGAATCACTCTGGGGAGAAGTCCTTTCGGGTGACAAGCCTGTCCCCCTCAATAAAATGCCAGAGTGGGACCAATTCACCTCTGTTAGCCTGTTCACTTTGGTAGCAGGTTCCTCTATATGGGATGCACTTCTGGCAGAGATCAAAGGGAAACTAAGCAGCCAAGGCAAATAGAAATGGGGGAACGTGTCTCTTCGGGTTTTAATTTGAAGGGTGGTTGGATCAAAGCTCAATGGAGCAAAGTGTGCCTTACAAAATGTCCACAGCACAGATGCCCAACCTTATGTTAGCATATTGTATAGATCCAGCCAATGTTTCTTGTGTAACCATTAAAGCTCAGCAATTCAAACCACAGTTAAGGCAACCTGGGGGTTAAAAGCTGCATGCAAACCAAGCCACTAACTACTGTTGAAAGCAATACAGGTAGTCCTCAAATTAGAACAGTTCATTCAGTGTCCGTTCAAAGTTACAACACCAGGGAAACAAGTTATGACTTATGGCTGTTTTTCATACTTACAACCGTTGCAGTGTTCCCAGGGTTGCATGATCAAAATTCAGAGGCTTGGTGGGTGCTATATCCCAGGATCATGTGATCAGCATTTTGTGACCTTCTGACAAGCAAAGTCAATGGGGAAGCCAGATTCACTAAACGACTGGGTTATTAATTTATCCACTGTGGTCATTCACTTAACAACGGTTGCAAGAAAGGTAAAAAAATGGGGGGAAACAAATGTCTCACTTAGCAATATATGTTTGGGTTAAATTATGAGCATAAGTCTAGGGTCACTTGTATATAACTCTCATTACAGAAAGAGTCAGATATCTACCACTATGTCACTATTGACAATAAAGAAGAATAGAATAGAATAGAATAGAATAGAATAGAATAGAATAGAATAGAATAGAATAAACAGTTGGAAGGGACCTTGGAAGTCTTCTAATCCAACCCCCTGCTTAGCCAGCATGCCTACTATCCCTGTCTTAATATTCCCTTGTAATTCATATTCATTTCATGTATTCAAAATCATGTCTATACTTATATCTGTTATCTAATTCATATTTAACGAAATAAATAAATAAACCCTACACCTTCAGACCAATGGTTATCCATTCTCTTCTTAAAAACTTCCAGTTTTGGAGCATTTACAACTTCTGGAGGAAAGTTGTCCCACTGATTAATTGTTCTAACTGTCAGGAAATTTCTCCTTAGTTCTAGATTGCTTCTCTCCTTGATTAGTTTCCACCCATTGCTTCTTGTCCTGCCCTCAGGTGCCTTGGAGAATAGCTTGACTCCCTCTTCTTTGTGGCAACCCCTGAGATATTGGAACACTGCTATCATGTCTCCCCTAGTCCTTCTTCTCATTAAACTAGACATACCCAGTTCCTGCAACCATTCTTTATGGCAAAACCATGCTTTAAATGCACTGGTGAGGTTAAAACATGTCTTTAGAAATTCTCAGCATACCTAAAACACTTCCAATTGTACTGCAAATCTCTCTTCCACTGGCACTGTCATCACCATGAAATCTGCAATGCCTCATTTGAATCTCAGGTATGAGGAAACACAATCTAAGCACAAGTGGCATTTATTTGTCATTGTAATTTCATCAAATAGTGACTCCATTTCTTTTAGGCAGCTGGCAAATAGCTTATCCCCCTTCGCCGAGCACATACTGAGTAAAACTACATTTGCACAGAAAGAATTGCATATTCCAGTTATTAAGCGAGGCCACATACAGGGAATATACAGCCTTCCCATTTGCTAAAACACCTGATGGGCTTCGAGCTGGTTTTCATATACAATTCAAAGTGCTGCTAGTAATTTTTAAAGGTCTAGTAATTCAGACCTTGCAGTATTCCCCCCCTCCCCATGCTTATCAGCTTACATTTGGATGGAATATATTGGAGAGATGAATATTTTGTGAGAAAATGTACTCTAAAAACCAAAAAAAGAAAATCAATTTTAGTGTCTTGCAAATCCAGGAGAGCTTATATGTTATTAAATTTGCAAGCTGTCACAATCTACAAGCCGATTGCACAAATCTACAAATTACGGTGGAAATGGGATTCAGGCAAGGGTTGATACAGACTGGAAGAAGCTTGATACGTCCATTCCTGGTTATTTCTGAGAAGGCTTATGTGGTAAAGACAATTGTTTCATACTAAATTATCTGTTTCTTTGGCCTAAACGTATGCATGAGCCTTTTCCCCTCAACCTGCAAATGTTCCACTATTGATCTGACTTGGTGTTTGGTGGAAGTCACAAAAGCAGAAGGACTAAGTAGAACTTGGGTTCTAGCTAGTTGTTGTCAGGCCTGAAAGCCATCTTCTGCGTTGGGCCTTCAGGCCTGCCACATTTATTGCTGTGGGAAACTGGGAAACTCAGCAAAGAAGAATTCAAATAAACCGACAGGCCCAAAGAACTAAGAACAATACAAAGATGTTGAGACTCTAGAAAGAGTGCAGAGAAGAGCAACCAGGATGATTAGGGGACTGGAGGCTAAAACATATTCTTCTCTTTCTCACAGAGCCAAGGACATGTTGCCCTGCAGCTTGAGTGGTGTGACTGGGAGGCATCTCTAATTGGGACGGTGCTTGGGTGGACCATGTGATGGAGATCCCTAACAGTTATTTTCAATCAAGTCCTCTTCAACCTTCTCTTAAGGCTTTGCTAAATGAATACACCCTATCAACTCCTTGCCTGCTTTTTCTGTGCAAACAAACCAGGTTATTGATCTTTACTGTACAGCAAAGCCAGGATTCTGAAGCTTGATGTCTATGGAGATTCTCAATCATCCAGGTCATGGTTGCCCCAAAGGTGCTTTTTCAGGAGGCAACTGGTCTTTCTGCTTTTTCTTTGAAGATGTTTCGCTTATCATCCAAGAAACGTCTTCAAAGAAAAACCAAAGTTGCCTCTTGAAAAAGCACCTTTGGGATTCTGGAGCTTGATGAGATGAACAATTAAATAAAGTTTCATTTTACAAAGTCAGCGTGGGTGCATTGTTTGCATTCGTATAATTAAGAAAGCAGCAACATTTGTATGGTGAATTATTTCATGGTACCTAGGGATCCCCGAATAGGGAAAGCAAGAATGGGAACATTTTAACAGATCTATATGCTCTTGGGTTATAATTTTCACTATAGAACCATAGGGCTGGAAAGGGAAATGTAGACAATGGAGTCCAATCCCATTCCTCAACAGATTGGAAGCAAAGAATCACTCTAGCAAAGTGTAGCTTTTCACCTCTTTGGAGAATTATTTTCATTCTTGCTCTATGTTAGTTTTTCCTAACACTGAATTGGAATTTGATGTGGTTCTTCTATTGCTCTGTCTTCTGAAAACATAGGGAGTATCTTCTATTCTTCCTCTGCGTGACATCTTAGCAGATAGTTCAAAACACCTACATTATACACCTACAACATCTCTTCTCATGGCTGACCTTTTCTATTTCCTTCAATCTCTTCTTCTAAGCCTGACCTTCTAATCTTCTGATCGCTCACCCTGCTATTCTTTTCCTTCAATTGTATTCTTAAAGTTTGGTAAAGCCTCAAGTGCCCAGAAATAGACCAAGGTGGAGGTGTAACAAGGTAGAATATGGTGTCTCCCCATTGTTTCAACCTATGCTGAAAGAAGTAATGACCACCGGCTAGGCTGAGGGCTATTGATGACAACGTGTGGAGAGACCTAAGGAAAATTGTCTAAGAGCTTTAATGTGATGTGAAGCTCTTGCCTGGTGTTCCTAATATTTGATTGTTTTCTTGTTACATCATTACTCAAAATTCTGGGCAGGCAACAATAGTTCAATTAACAGTGAGTAAATATGACATACAATGACATGCATTGTGTGTGTGTGTGTGTGTGTGTGTGTGTGTGTGTGTGTAGATTTTCACGGGTACAGGTATGCAGGTTTTGGTGTATTCAGGTCTTTTCCTGTGTGAGAGTGAGAGGACCCGGACTGTGGGGGCAAGTTGCTGACTCAATTTGCTAAAAAATTTGTAAACTGCTTAGAGAGGGCTGATAGCCCTATGAAGCGGTATATAAGTCTAATAAATAAATAAATAAATAAATAAAATCTTGGTGACATTTCAATGAGGTCCCACTTGTCATCTTCAGGCTGGTGTCTTTGGCCTTGTGCCTGTGGGAGCAAAGCGTGATCGGAGCAACCAATCTGCTTGCAATAATAGAGCCAGCACTCCACACCCGCCCACCAATATTTATAGAGGGACGGCAGCTCCGATCATGCTTTGCTTGCACAGGCACAAGGCCAAAGACACCAGCCTGAAGATGACGAGTGGGACCTCGTCGAAACGTCACCAAGGTACTCTAAATCTCACATGGGAAAAGACCCAAATACACCAAAACCTGCATATTCAAGCTCTTTCTCTGTCACAGCCTCTCTCTGCTCTTGGCTGCACCCATCCAAGCGTAGTAGATTGCATTATGAAAGATGCTTTAACTTCATGGTCTTATACCTTGGACTTTGGCCTTACAGATAGCCTAGTTCACACCTTGGATTGTGAAGGCTATTCAGCTTGCAAGGCCGTTACATTTCGGGGCCATTTCATGTCATCTCAGATGAGCATCTTTGATTCTTTCAGCTTAAAAGTCAATAGTTTTTTTTGGGGGGAAAACAACCCTATTCAACCATTTCAAATAGAAGCTGCCGAATAAAAGGTTTGTCTGCTTTCCAATATTTCCCTAATGTGACACTTTTTTCAATAGGAGAAAATGACATGGGAATAATTGAATGAGGGAGAGTCTAAAAATATTTTTGCATGCCCTAAAAGAGGTTTCTATTTTTTCTTGCACCTTCATAGGACTATTTTATCTAACACCGGGCTTATTATTTCTGGTATTTCAAGACTGCTTTCCCCTCCCCAAAAGGAAAAAAAAATATTCAGAAAAAGGTAGGTATAATTGGTATTGTGAGAGAGTCTTGCTCAGAAGCTGCTTGTGTGGTGACTCTTGAATAGGTCCTGCACATTCTGAGCATGTTAAGAAGCTGGATTTCTTGTAGGATTAAGGAGGTTGTAGTATACGCTGGGGAAAGAAATATGTAAATCCCGTGAAAGTGGCAGGAAACGAAGAAATTACTTCCAAACGTCAGCTCAGTGCTCAGGAATAGATTCAGTATGGAGATGATAGCCTTCCAGCCTGTCTGAGAATTTAGGTTGACCAAGAATCTTATTTACAAGAGATAGTCCTGTGCTTGAAGGACTGTGACTTGGATGAGATCACGAGTCTGTAATCTTCTTGATCTTCTGTTCTCACTGGATTCATGGGGGAAACCATAGAGAGGAGCAGATTCTAAATTGAATACATATATAAAATTGTAAGTAAGTCTTTTCAGGCTTTTCAATGGTCAAGAAAACACTGCTAGTGGCACCATTCTGTATTGTAACCATTAAGGTAAAGGTTCCCCCGCACATGTGTGCTAGTTGTTCCCAACTCTAGAGGGTGGTGCTCACCTCCATTTCAAAGCCAAAGAGTCAGAGCTGTCCAAAGATGTCTCCATGGTCATGTATGGTATGACTAGATGCTGAAGGGGCACGGAACGCTGTTACCTTCCCACCAAGATGGTCCCTATTTTTCTACTTGCATTTTTACATGCTTTCAAACTGCTAGGTTGGCAGAAGTTGGGACAAGTAATGGGAACTCACGCGGTGCTAGGGATTCGAATCGCCGATCTTTCAACCTTCTGATTGACAAGCTCAGCATCTTAGGCACTGAGCCACCGCATCCACATTGTGACCATTAAGCACTTGCGTATATAGGGATTATTCATTACCTACATTTGCTAATGTAATGTTTCTAGAGAGGTGAGATACCTGAACTTCAGAAAACCCTGGAGATAGACCGATGGTCAGTGCTGTAAAAGATCACAACAGATTGATAAATAATCTTCTGAATTGATTATCTCCCTATAGTAAAATGGTGGAAAGAACTGAAATAGGAAGTACCGAAGGCGGGGGTGGGGGGAAATAGTTTGGAAATGAGTAGCACAAGTAAAAAAAATAAGGAGCCATGGGAATGTGCCTGTGTCAAGGAATTGAGGAGGCAGCATCCTAAACAAGAAGGTTGGCTAGAGGGCAGAGAAGAGTTCAGAGAATACTGGAACAACACCTGCAGAATAATCAAGGAAAGAAAGAATTTTGACGTGCTTGAAAAGTTGAGCATGCCAGGAGTGGAGTGACTGCTTTCTGCAGGCCATCCTATGAATTATGGATTTTCCTATGAATTAATGGAACTGGTGGAATTCCCAGAGCAAACCCTATTCTTTTTTAGTTTCTGTGTTGGATGAATCCAACCAATCTCATGGAATAGATCTGAGTTTGAGAGTTTGGGGATTCTATGTAAATGGAAGACCCAAAGATGAACACATAGGGATGGATGGATGGATGCTGGGAACTGAGCCGGATGGATGGATGGATGGATGGATGGATGGATGGATGGATGGAAGATAGATGAATTGGAAACATTAACTGGGCAAACAGGTAAGTCTATCAATAATTGATCACCTGACCATGGGGATGCTGCAATGGTCATCAGTGTGAAAACCATCATAAGCTATTTTTTTCAGTGCCATTGCAGCTTTGAAGCTTGAGGATTACCCATGTCTAGTACTTATGCAGATGAGTGCTTTACTCTGCCAATATTTGTGTCTATAAGCAAACAATAATAAAGAAACTCATTGTAGGTACATATTAACAGAGTTGTAAGGGGCCTTGTACGTCATCTAGTCCAACTCCCTACCTAAGAAGGAGACCCCACACGATTTCTGACAGATGGCAATACAATCTCTTCTTGAAAGCCTCCAGTGATGAAGCTGCCACAACTTCTGAAAGCAACTTCTGTTCCATGGATTGATTGTCCTCACTGTCAAAAAATTTATCCTGATTTCCAGGTTGAATCTCTCCTTGTCCATCCATTGTTCCTTATCTGGCCTTCAGGTGCTTTGGAAATAGCGTGACCCCCTCCTCTCTGTGGCAGCCACTAAAATATCAGAACACTGCTATTATGTCTCCCCTGATCCTTTTCTTCACTAAATTAGCCATGCCCAGTTCAGAGGTGGGTTCCTACCAGTTCGCACCTATTCGGTAGAACCGGTTCATCAAATCTACCGAACCGGTTAGAAGAGGTTCCACCAGTGGACCCGGAAAGCAGGCCACATCTACAGAAGAGGTTCCAAATTTTTTTGAAACCCACCACTAGTCCTTGGATATGATTATTCTACACTATCATGCTCATATTTATAATACTCAGTGCCTCTGTGAAAGGTAAGGATGACTACTGCATTTATGGTGCAATCAGAACATTGTGTGTGTTGAAGTTGTTTTAACGCAAACCAAAGATGCCTTTTAAAAAACAAGTTTACATCCTATTCTTCTGCATGCCAGTGCTGTGTGTGAGGTAATTTAAGGTGGTTCTGACAAGTGTCATTGGAACCTTCATATCCGGTCACATGGGCGGCAAGCCACTCCCATCCGGTCACAAGGGCGGCAAGCCACTCCCACAAAGGAGGCCACACCCACAGAGTAGGTTCGAACAATTTTTGAAACCCACCACTGGCCCAGTTCCTGCAACCGTTTATCATATGTTTTAGCCTCCAGTCCCCTAATCCTCTTTGTTGCTCTTCTCTGAACTCTTTCTAGAGTCTCAACATCTTTGTGTCATTCTTAGTTCTTTGGGCCTGTCAGTTTATTTGAATTTTTTTCTGCTGTGGTTCCAATATCTATTTTCTCTGGGCAGTTTATAAACAGCAAAATATGAACATGTGATCACCATCCAGAAAAAGAATAAAATGTTTTGCAGCAGCAAGCAAAGGAAGTAATAATATATGCATCCATTTTCAAAATACATAACAGCTTTTTTTAAAAAAGCTTGCTTTAAAGAATAAAAGGCACTCAGATGGTCACCAAAATAGGTAAAAGAAGGCATCAAACAAACACTTGTAGTGGAAGGTGTTTCATAAATTGGTGATTTTTGCAACACATGCATCGTCTAATGAAAATGAGCTTTCCTTCACCTTCAGCGTAATGATTTCTATTCATTTGCCAAATTTAATTAAAATGCATATGATTGATGAAATCTGCAGAGTCTCAGGCCTGCAGTTATATTCCTTTTAGGATATTTGGCCTGTCACACTCTCTATTATTTTTCTATGCTGTTTCATTAGTGTAGTAATTGGGAGGGGGAACAGTAAAGAGTAGAATTGTAGAATGTGTTGTTGTCATTCCTTTCTAGAAGCCCAATGTCATTTTTTTTGTCTCTGCACCTCTGCACCTAACCAGAACTAGATGGGTGGAAATGCCAGCGTGGCAGAGGAAGATTGGACCATGTGATGAACTTGTGGGTATGGGGGCAAAATATTGAACTTTCAACTGGGTGGGAACCCAGGAAGTTTCAGATTTGGGATTTCACAGTTTGTGCTAACATGTCTGTCTTATTAAATTGGAACTTTAAGGATAGCTCTGCCTTGGACTCTGTTTTAATTTGTGTGATATTTGGAATGCTGACACAGAGATTACCCAGGAAGTTCTCATCTTCACAGGTTGCACAATTAAAAAAATAGTGTACACACTGTTTTGGAAACAGAATCCTCACACAAATGAACACACATCCATGACAAGGAATGAATGTACTCTGGATGTAGGCATTGCTTGTTTCCCTCTCATTGCCAAGATGACTCTTTTTGAAGCCTCTAAATGAACCATAGAAGAACCTATTTGAAGTCCGCAGCCGTAATTATTGCTTTTCCTTTTCAAATGTATAATTAACAAATACTTTTACTGTTGCAATTGATCATCCTTGTGGGATATATATTTGCTGAAATATTTTTTTTTTTCAAAAAAAGGGGAAGAAGGAAAAGGCATCTTTGCCACCCTTCTGGTTACTTTCATCTCAAATCCTTGTTTTCTAATAACATTGGTTGCTTTTAACTTTTCTTAAAGGAGTGTTTTACAAACTGTAGGCAATATAACTTTAAGGAAAAAAGGAAAGTAGAAATCAGGGAGGGAGGGAGAAAGCAGGGATTGAAAGAAGGAAGGGACACTTTGAGGGGGGGAAGGAAGGGACAAAGGGAAGGAGGGAAGGAAGGGACAATGAGAGGGAGGGAGGGAGGAAGGGTCAGAGGGAGAGAAGGAAGGAAGGTGGAAGGGAGAGATGGACAATGGGAGTGAAGGAAGGAAGGAAGGAAAGAAGGAAAGACGAAGGAAAGTAGATGTTTGCTACTTCTATCCCCAAAGACACAGTACTGAATGCTTCCAAGCCTCATTACCTGCCACCAACTACAGCCTCTCTGCTAGCTACCAAACAAGTGACTGGCCATATCCTCGTTATTTTTCATTTATCAAAGTGATTCTTTTCTCTGTGTGTGTTTTGCTGATCTAGTATATACAACTAAATTAACCAATCAAGAGACTTGCATAGTCTGCCATTCCTGATTTGTTATTCATTATACTTTCCCCCAAAGTTCCTCCTTTTTATTCTCACAGCAACGTGTGTGTGTGTGTGTGTGTGTGTGTGCACGCGCGTTGTATTTGTGCTGATAAATAAATAAAGGGAGACTAGTATAGATCTATTTCAAGCTATTTAGCTCTCATCAGCTAGCCATACCCTTACTGGGATTCGAACCTGGGTATGGCTAGCTGATGAGAGCTAAATAGCTTGAAATAGACCTATACTAGTCTCCCTTTATTTATTTATCAGCACAAATACAACACAAATGTAACAAAGGCAACAGTAAAAATATTGGGCTTTCTGTCTGGATGGTCTCTTGTGACGAGCCGATGGACAGAGAATGGAAGCAGTAAGCTTCCTCCCATATTTGGGCATACCAGGGGTTGTGGCACTAAACACACACACACACAAATATATATATGTATATATATGTATGTATATATACACATACACATACACACACACACACACACACACACACACACACACACACACATATATATATATATATATATATATATATATATATATATATATATATATATATATATATATATATATATTGGCTGGAGTTACATAATACGCTCCATGCCCTTTGTGTCATTTGTTTGAATAAGGCCATAGTGATTTATAGACTGTGGGTTAGGACTTAATAGATCAGCCGAGAGAGCCAATAGTGTTCCACATGTTCATAATTATTCAGCCATGATTTGTGAACTGTGACAGGTGTCTGGCCCAGGATGATTCAGGATAAGGAGGCCACCACTTCCCAAAGAAAAGAGGGAGAACATCAAAAAGAGTTGAGAAAACATGCAAAAACCATGTAGGGTGTGTGTGTGTGTGTGTGTGTGTGTGTGTGTGTGTGTGTGTGTTTGATTGATTCCTACAAGTCGGGAAAGACAGGGCCCTGCAGTTTTCTTGACAATGCTGTTGGAAGTGTTTATCATTGCGTTCCTCCTTGGCCTGAGAGTGATCTAAAGCCACCCAGCAGGCTTTGTGTCTAAGGCAGGACTAGAACTCCCAGTTTCTAGCCTTTAAACGCTATACAAAAGATCTCTTCCTCCTTACACTTGCCTAACCATGCTGAAACATTTCCTTCAGGCTTGGAATATGAACTGTATATTATATGATAAGCTGGAGCGGAAGGAATAGCAAACAGAATATGTATATTACCCAGGACGTAATTTGTGAGGTAGGATAATATTGGGCATACATCTAAATGAACTTACAACCTAGGAGCTAAGATTGGCTGGGAGGGGGGGAAAGTCCAATCAGCTATTTTTGGAAAACCAAGAAGCATTCTTTTACTGTCGCCAAAGTCACAGCTACTAAGCATTTTAGCATCATTGAACCTCAAGACTGCATATAGAAATTGTGTCTGGGACCATTGATCAACATATCCTCCAGGAATTCTTCTAATCCCCTTTTAAAGCTGTCTAAGCCACAGTCTTGTAAGCTGGAAACCTTAAAACCAATTAATCAGAGACTAAGAGCTAAGAAACATGGACATGAGCAGTGTAAACATGGCACAGGTCCACTCCCATACAGGCATACATAAACCTGCCTTTCCCACATACAGAACTGATATTTTTAACAGATTAACAGAGTTGGAAGGGACTTTATAGGTTATCTAGTCCACCTCCCACTCAAGCAGGAGACCCTACACCATTTCTGACAAATGACAGTCCAAACTCTTCTTGAAAGTCTCAAGTGATGAAACCCCCACAATCTCTGAAGGCAACTTCTGTTCCATTGGTTGATTGCTTTCACCATCCTTGTCTGGCCTTCGGGTGCTTTGGGAAATAGCTTGACCCCCTCCTCTCTGTGGCAGCCCCTCAAATATTGGAACATTGCTATCATGTCTCCCCTGGTCCTTCTCTTCACTAGACTAGCCATGCCCAGTTCCTGCAACCGTTCATCATATGTTTTAGCCTCCAGTCCCCTAATCACCCTGGTTGCTCTTCTCTGCACTTTTTCTAGAGTCTCAACATCTTTTTTATACTGTAGTGACCAAAACTGGATGCAGTACTCTAGGTGTTGTCTTACTAAGGCCTTATAGAGTGGTATTAGTACCACTCTATAGATTGATTCCCTTTTCTTTGTGGCAACTCCTTAGATATTGGAAGACTGCTATCATGTCTCCCCTGGTCCTTCTCTTCACTAGACTAGCCATGCCCAGTTCCTGCAACTGTTCATCGTATGTTTTAGTCTCCAGTCCCCTAATCATCCTGGTTGCTCTTCTCTGCACTTTTTCTAGAGTCTTAACATCTTTTTTATATTGTGGTGACCAAAACTAGATGCAGTACTTTAGGTGTGGTCTTACATATCATATCATATCATTTATAATAATATTATATGTTATGTTATATTAAAATTTTCTTTCATTGTAACGGTGTTAGACTATCCACATCTCTTTAACTGGACCTCTTTCCAAAAGCAGGCTTCCAACACAACTCTAAACATCTATCAGTCCACTGCTACAAACATTATATGTTGAGTTATTAAAGTTCAAACTTTAAGTCATCAAACATGCAATAAGTATTTATGATTAAAATAATAATAATAATAACTAAAAACTTGATTAAGGCAAGATTCTTCATCTGACTGGTGATTCTTGTTTGAAGGTATGCTTCCAAAGTTTGAAACGAGATTGATGGGATGTAGCAAATAACACTCATTAAGAAAATTGAAGTCTCATTAAAGGTTGGGCTGGGTGGGTTTTATGCAAAACACTAGGCATAAATTACCCAGCTGAGTTTTTGAGTCCATTATATCATGCAAACACCAGCCAAGGGAATTTGTTGATGGTTTAATAGGTTAGACAAAACCAAGCAATTGCATCAATTCATCAACACACAATATTCACATCTGGTGTTAAACCAATCTTGAGCATGCTAGCTGTGTAAACACAATCATAGTTCTACCACAGCCAGACAGAGATTTATTTATTAAATTTATATGCTGCCCATCTCACTATCTAAGCGTGTTTTACATCCAAAGGTAAAGGTTCCCCTTGCACATATTTGCTAGTCATTCCTGACTCTAGGGGACAGTGCTCATCTCTGTTTCAAAGCCGAAGAGCCAGCGCTGTCCGAAGACATCTCTGTGATCATGTGGCTGGCATGACTAAACACTGAAGGTGCATGGAACGCTGTTACCTTCCCACCAAAGGTGATCCCAATTTTTCTATTTGCATTTTTTATGTGCTTTCGAACTGCTAAGTTGGCAGAAGCTGGGGCAAGTAACGGGAGCTCATTCTATTACACAGCACTCGGGATTCGAATTGCCAAACTGCCGACCTTTCTGATCGACAAGCTCAGGGTCTTAGCCACTGAGCCACCGCATTCCACTTTGCATCCAAAAAGTATGACTTACAGAGAAAAAGAGCTTCACCTCCTTCCTCTTTCTAACTTCCACTGAGATTTTGTAACCTACATACTGTGCATACATATGTACATATGAAATAACAACAAATCCAAAGCTATTGGAACCCAGGCTGTGATTTCCTGAGAATTAGCCTTTGCAAGTCATTATTTTATAGAGGTTGCATTTGTTGGGCAACTTGATTAAGTCTGCTTGGAAGGTGAGAAATTGAACAGCCTCTTTGGTTTGCCCCCGCCCCTCCCCGGGGTTCTCTCCTGCTGAATGCAGGACCAGATAATAGGTGGCGAAGGCATTCATTAGGTCTTTGGTTCTACCAGTTGCTTAGCGTGCTAGTAGGGTTCACCCTCTTTAATGACTGCCCTTGAGGCGTGCTGTGCTAAGACTGGCAGTCAGAATCTGATTCCCCTTAAAAGAGAAAATTGGCTACATCATGTTTTTTTCCCGGCAATGAATCAAATTCCTTCAATAAAGTCGAAGAACCTGTTCAGGACTCATCTGCCTTTCCCTTGTCTTCCCCCAACACACAGACACACCACACACAGACACACAGACACACAGACACACAGACACACAGACACACAGACACACACACACTCTTTGATTTCCTCTTTGCATTTGTTTGTTTTTTCTTGTTTTGTTCCATGGGCAGTTTTTACCTAATTGACTCAGTTTGACTTCTTGAGAAAATTCTTTAATTGCCTGCCCCTTCCGTAGGCTTCTTCTACTGATTCTACCAAGGAGGTTCACTCATGCTTGCATTATGCTCTAGCCTGACATTTCTCAAGTTGCTTTGAGGGCATCTGCAATCGCAGGGGCAAAGCAGCACTACAAATAGCATCCTGAGCGAAGGAAAATGCAGAGAGGAGATGTTGAGCATATTCAAGCGGTTAGCCGGGATGGAAAGAAATAAAAGTATACGGAAGCAAAAGGAATATTCGCGGAACACAAATGCTCAGCTCCAAGGGGCCACGTGGTCTTCTGTTAAATTACAAAGAGCTGCTTTTTAAAAATGCCCATGAAAATAGGCCACGTTGCAACAGAGCTTTTTACTGTACTTTTCAACGATATATATTGTTTATGTGCAATTAACCTCAGATGAGCCATTTTTAAAGGTGAAGCCTCTTTATAATGTCCTTTTCAAGGCAACATTATATAATGGCTTTTATAATAATAGCCAAGGACTGGTGTCCTTTTTTTTAACACAATTTTAACTTTTTTAAAAGGATGGATGAATGAATATGTGTTATTGCTGTAATTATATTAAGACATGGACTTATAAACACAATAACATAATACAAACATTTAACATTATTTCTAAGAATGGATAAAATTACAAGTAACCAGTTAAGGAGTTTTTAGCAAAACTTCCTCCTAATAAACCAGCTGGTAGGAACATTTTTAACGTCGGAACATTGACATTGAGTTTCTATATATAATTTAAGCACGCAGTGGCTCAGTGACGGTTCGAATCCCTAGCACAACATAACGAAGTGAGGTCCCATTACTTGTCCCAACTTCTGCCAACCTAGCAGTTTGAAAGCATGTAAAAATGCAAGTAGAAAAATAGGGACCACCTTTGGTGGGAAGGTAACAACGTTCCATGTGCCTTCGGGCGTTTAGTCATGCCGGCCACATGACCACAGAGACGTCTTTGGATAGCGCTGGCTCTTCGGCTTTGAAACAGAGATGAGCACCGCCCTCTAGAGTCAGGAACAACTAGCACATATGTGCGAGGGGAACTTTTACCTTTACTTATATCATTTGGATCAGTCCATCTTCAAAAAGATAATACTGATCTGTGAAAGGCGCAGAGAAAAATATCTAATGACTGCAGTGCACAAGGAAAAATTGCAGAATTTTTCACTTGTTAAAGGAATTAGCACAGAAAATTAAAGCAGCCAGACAAAATTACTTTGAACAAGCCAACAAACCTGGATGATGGCTGGCATACAGACTGAAGAATGAAAGAGAAAAAAAGGATGATATATCAATTAAAAGATGATGAGGGAAGAATTCAATACAAAGCGGAAGAAAAGAAGCATATTATTCATAAATACTTCGCAAAACTATAAGCGCAAGATAGTATGGAGGAAATCAAAATAAAACATTATTTAAATACAGAAAAGATAACAACAATCTCAAAGGAACAAAGGGAGGCGATAAACAGGCCAATAACGTTAGCTGAAGTGGAATTAGTCCTGAAAAACCAGAAAAATAATAAAACCCCAAGACCAGACAGAATACTGGTGGAGTTATACAAATATAACAAAATAATATTGGAAGAGCTAGGAGTGGAAATAATTAACGAAGTTTTAGGAAAAGCCAAGATACCTGAATCATGGACAGAAGCAATAATATCGCTAATCCCAAAAGAAGAAACCAACCTACAAGAAATTCATAATTACAGGCCAATTTTATTACTAAACTCTGATTATAAAATATTTGCAGCAATTATGGCAGGAAGAATTAAACAGGTTTTAAATGAACGAATACATCCAGACCAAAATGGATTTTTACCTCACAGACACATTAAAATATGAGAGTCATCCTAGACATAATAGAGTATTATGAGGCGCATCCAGAAAAACAAATGGTACTGGTTTTCCTTGATGCACAAAAAGCATTTGATAACGTAATCTGGAAATTTATAATAACACTATTGGATGAGATGAAATTTGGAGAAAAATTTATAAAAATGATAGAAGGATTTTATAACAGTCAGACAGCCAAGGTTCTGATGAATGGAGATCTAACAGAGAAGATTGAAATAAAAAAGGTGTCAGACAGGGATGCCCCCTCTCTCCTTTGCTGTTTATATTAACTTTGGAAATTTTATTAAATGAAATTCAGAAGGACCAGGGAATAAAAGTTTTAAGACTCAAAAATGAAGAATATAAGACCCAAGCCTATGCCGATGACTTAGTATTCGTTCTAGAGGATCCATTAGAATCCAGCCTGCAATTAATTCAAAAATTAGAAGAATATAGCAAAGTGGCAGGACTAAAGATCAATAAAGACAAAATAAAAATGATAATCAAGAACATGACAAAAAAGCAAGAAGAGGAACTAGAAGTAGCAACCAGAATGCAAATAACTAAGAAAGTAAAATATTTGGGGATCTGGGTGTTGGCAAAGTGTTCCACAATTAAAGGCGATAATTATAATAAATTAGTGATACAAATAAAGAAAGATTTAGAAAATTGGAAAAATATTCAGTTATCACTCATGGGACGTATAGTGACAATTAAAATGAATATTTTACCAAGAATCTTATTCCTGTTGCAAGCTGCACCTATTAATCTGGGTAAAAAATTATTTCAAGAATTAAACAAAATAACCGTTAGGTTCATTTGGCAGGGACGAAAAGTGAGGATTAAATTAAAGCCAATGTAAAACAGCAAGGAGAGGGGAGGCTTAGCATTACCAAATTGGGATTTAGTATCCCGAATTGGCTATCACCGACAGCCAAAATCACCAAATTTTATAGATTTGAACAAAATGCTAAGATACAGAGACTTAATTGATAGACAGGGAAATTTAAAAACAACTGAAGAATTGGCAGAACAGAACATGAAAGTTAACTGGCTAACTAACCTCCAAATCAAAACTAAATACAGTAATGATACTAAATTATTTGACATCGGAACAGAACCACACCAATTGGATAAAATTATTCAAAGCTCAGATAGAAGGATGATAGGGAGAATATATAAATTCCTCCTGAAGTATAAAATGGAAGAAGAAATTGTGAAAGAACAAATGATAAAATGTTGGAAATGTGAATCACTACACGGAACATATTGCCATTTATGGTGGACCTGTGAGGAGGCTAAATTTTTTTGGAAAAGGATCAAAAATTGGCTGGAGGCAATAACAGGGGTTAAAATAGAATGGAAACTGGATGTTTTTTTTTTTATTAGGAATAATGTCTGCGAAATACAAAAAAGAAATCCAGTATTTAATACTACATATAATTACGGCGGCAAGGATTGCCTTTGCCCAGAAATGGAAAAACAAATTAATTCCAAGTGAAGAGGAAACAATAAGAAAGGTTATGGATTGTGCTGAAATGGACAAACTAAATAAAGAAATCCAGGAAAAAGAAGAATCAGAATTCTGCCAGATATGGGATAAATGGTATAGGTGGATGGAGGAAAGAAACAAGAATCAATGAAGGAATGTAACAAAACTCAAAAATAATAGTTATGAGTAAAATAAGAGGGTTAAGAATAGTGAAATCCAAATGAAATACAATAGAAGGGGAAATAATATAAGGTGAGCAGTATCGATTGATAATTGCTATTAGAAAGAACAAGAAGCTCCTGTTCATATTGTATTGTATAAATGTGGTGTACGTCTAAGTTTTGTGTATGTGTATTTTACATGTTTGTTAATAAAAAAATTTTTTAAAAAAATAAAGTGAAAAAATAATAATGAAAAGAAACATGGTAAACATATTTAAAACCAAACACGGACATTAAACAGAGAGAGAGTTTTTTTTCTCTCTATCATGATGTTAGAACTAAAGGTCACCCATTGCAGCTAAACACAGGCAGATTCAGAACCAAGAGAAATAATACTTTTTCATAAAGTGCTTAAACAGTTGAAATTGCTTCCAGCCATTGTGGGTTTTTAAGAGGGGATTTGGCATGGAGGATCAAGCAATACATTATCACTAAGTTTGATTTACTACCTCCTGAAGCATAGAAAAACATGCCTTCAAAGCAGAAGGCTAGAGAGTGATGTTTAAAGGGAGGCTGTGGTGACCAGTTCTGACTGGTGAGTTTCCACAAAGCATGTTGGATTACTTTGCTATATAGCCTGATCCAGTACAGTTCTCTGTTTGTATGGAGCAAGCAGAAATTTATGATGGGGAACAATTCATTTATTTACCTAAATTTGCATTTTGGATCCAACAAGCAACCCAGAATGCAATTATTCAAATGTAGTGTGAAATGTGAAGAGTCTGCACTTTTTCAATACACATTGCCAATTAATTTTCTTAACCAAATACAATATTTTAGAGAAACATATATCCATAAGTGTGTACATTCATGGAATCTATATTCAAAAATGCATTGTATTAAGGAATCAAATTTGCAAAAAATGTGTTTATTAGATAAAATTGCAAACAAAATGCATATGCTTGGAGAGAGGGAGAACTAAAAAATGCATATATTGCAAAGAAAAAAAGTTGCATTTCACATACGTACCAAAATTAGAAACTAAAGAAAGTTCTACAGTGAGAGAACCTGGAACATGAGAAACTTAGAGAAACTGAAATTCACGTATTACCCAAGTCTTAATTCTATCCACAATCTCTTTATTGACTGTGTCTGTCTGTCCCCATCCATTCATCCATTATCTATCTATCTATCTATCTATCTATCTATCTATCTATCTATCGATCGATCGATCTATCTATCTATCTATCTATCTATCTATCTATCTATCATCTATCTATCATCATCATCTATCTATCATCTATCTATCATCTATCTATCTATCTATCTATCTATCTATCTATCTATCTTCTATCACCTATCATCTATTGGCCTATTTAGCTAGTTATCAAATTTATATGGCTGCTCAATTCTCAGAAAATGATTCTAGAAGGAGTATAAAAACTGTCTACTTTCCCAATTGCAAAGTTGTATTTTTCTACCTGCCTCTTAAATACATGAAGAAGTCATTGGCCCCTAAGGGTTCTGAAGAACTTTTCATCTGATAGTTAAGAAAAACCCTGATGGTTAGTAAAAGACTATAAATAGTCTCCAGTGCTCACACTCTACCTACATACATAAGCAATAGTGGGGAAAATGTTTCCCATTTGAATGTGAGTTGAGTTGAGCTCCTGCTAGAAAGAAATAACCCAGGGTTACTTTCTAGAACAGACATGTTCTCAGCTGCTGGGGAAATTATGTTGCTTGAGGGATTAATATTGCCTCCATGCATGCTTGCTTCCCATCTGCTCAACCTGTAAATAAACCAGAGATTTTGCCAAGTTTTGAAATTAGGGGGTGAGAAGATTAGGAACCCATGCATCCCAGTTTGTTCATAACAAACGCTTTAAAATGCAAGCAAAAAGTCTTTGAAATAATAGAGTATCAGAGTTGGAAGGGACCTTGGAGGTCTTCTAGTTTGTTAAACTATTTAGCTATGTTCGTTTTAGTTAACTTTGGGATACAAGTGAAGATCTTATTGATGTTCTGACCTAGGGTCCCTGAGACAGTAAAAAGCACATGCTTAATCCCAAAAACCCTCTTTTTGGTTCAATGGCTGTGAATTATGTTCATTCATAGCCCATAATGAGTCACAAATAGTTTGTAAAGAGTCCGACGCAAGTCTACCAAAATCTTTCGGAATAAGGCTGATAAGCACCCACCTTTATCTCCCTTGAAACCTAAGACCTAATTGCCAATTAGCTTTTCAAGGCCACACAGAGCACAGAGTCAAAACAAAGCTTCAGAATTTAAACTGACCAGAACAAACAAAGTTGCTTCCTGCAAAGGCTCACGTGCGTTTGCTCCTCCTTTATGTCTTATGGGAGGGGCCAATCACCTCCAAGCCTTACTCCCAAGCCATCCCTTTTGTCTTAACTGTTCTTGCCTTCTGGCAGCTCTGCACATGCGTGCACTGGGAACAGGCTCCCCCTGTTCCTCTGCCTCACTGATGTCTGGCTCTGGAGGCAGCACATAACTCCCAGATGGCTCTGGCCCCCTCTCTGCCTCGAATGCAGAGCCCTCATCTGAGCCTTCCCCAGACTTCAGGACTAGCCCATGTTCCTCCCCAACCTCCTCACTGTCCAACTCTGCTGCCAGCTCCACAGGCACCTGGGGGACAACAACAATTGATAACATTTTGAGTTTTTATTAAAAAGTCACCAAAATGTTCACCCATTTATACACAGGTCTCTGAGAAGAATTGGAAACAAGGAGGGGAGCAACTTTTTTGCAAGTACAATAGCCCAGGATTAGCCCCAGAATTTTCAGGTAAGGCTGGCCTGAAATCAGTGCAATACTATACAATATTGTATAGTATTGTACCTACAATACAATACAATACAATACAATACAATACAATACAATACAATACAATACAATACAATACAATACAATACAATAGCAGAGTTGGAAGGGATCTTGGAGGTCTTCTAATCCAAACCCCTGCCTAGGCAGGAAACTCTAAGACAAATGACTATCCAACATCTTCTTAAAGACTTCCAGCATTGGGGCATTCACTGGATATCCATGGAAAGCATTGCTGATGAACAAACCTGAACTAAATGATTCAGTCTCGTGTAAGGCATAACATAGGAAATCTGAATGTCTCCTACAGCATTAAGAGTTCGGAAGAACTTTGGATTGGAAGGGGAAAGATACAGGAGGTTACAAATATAGCACCATTCTGCACTTCACAGAAGTTGTTTGTTTTCCCCAGAATCACATGGCTGTTCCCCAGAGGTGGTATTCAGTCAGTTCAGACCAGTCCAGCCAAACTGTAAGCAGAAATCATGGGTTGGCCTGCTCACCCACCCCGGCTCCATGCTGTCCTATTTAGACACATTTTTTTTATGCCGGGCACAACCGTGAAAAGTGTGTGTGCAAAGCGGGCAAGCACACACACAGCAAACTGGTCAGTGGTTATTTCCTACCGGGTCAGACCAGGTCAGCCGAACTGG
Organism: Thamnophis elegans; assembly: GCF_009769535.1. Taxonomy (NCBI): domain Eukaryota; kingdom Metazoa; phylum Chordata; class Lepidosauria; order Squamata; family Natricidae; genus Thamnophis; species Thamnophis elegans. Next base: position 48,614,902 of record NC_045552.1, on the reverse strand, counting down.
CAGTGGTTTGGTGGCCTGGGTCGCTGGAACCGGCAGTGATCCAGGCCTGCCACGCCCCCAAACCAGTTCTCCCGGCAGCGCTGTAGGTGCCCTCATCTTGTTCTTTTGCTTCTGCGCATGCAGAAAGCAATTTTTATTACAGTGTGTATGCACATGCAGCGCCCACCAAGCACGCGCACATGGCATGCCCCTGACCAAACCAGCAGTAGTCTTTGCTGGAACCCACCCCTAGAACTGGTGGAAACAAAATGCGAAACCCACTGCTGTTGTTCCCCTAAAACTGCAGCACAATCCCAAGAACATGTATTGTATTTAAGGCATTGTTATCAGGTGCTTCCATGACTTGTTCCCAGTGATGTGCGATGAGCTTTATGGCTGGTGGGGCAGCAATTTTTTAACTCCCAGAATTCCACAGCCAGGCATGCTCAGTTCCGATTTAAAGCAACAGCATTTGTTTTTCTCCTTTGCTAAATAAGTTTCCTTCTTTCTTTTTCTTTTTCTTCTCCCTTCCCCTCCTTCCTCCCTCTCTCCCTCCCTCCCCTCTCTCAAACACACACACACACACATACACACAAAGTTGCACCAGGAGGATGGAGTTTGAATTCCTCCCCTCCCTCCGACCCACATGTACCTTTTCCAGTTGTTTCAGAGAGGATTTCAACTCTGCTCTTGCCTGCCAACATGAAAAGAAAAAAATGTAAAAGGAAAAAGGCAAGAGCTGAGGTCAGGCTGAGCTAGTTGCTGCCAGAGTCACCATGGATGACTCTGCTTAACTGTTTAAAAAAGCTTCTAAAAAGTACCCTCTACAGGAGGAGGCAGGAGAACGATGTGCCTCATCTACGTCAGGAATTTTTTGGCTTTTAACCCTTGCTTAACTCTGCTTGAGTGATCATAAAAAGTCAGACTACATGAGGCACATCGTTCTCCTGCTGCCTCCTGTAGAGGGCGCTTTTTAGAGGCTTTTTTAAACAGTTAAGCACTAAGCAGAATCATCCATGGTGACTCTGGCAGCAACTAGCTCAGCTTGACCTCAGCTCTTGCCTTTTTCCTTTTACATTTTTTTTTCTTTTCATGATGACAGTGGTGAGGCTCTGCCTCCCCTGCCTCCCCTGACTGCACGTCCCTGCTTGTTCCAAAGATCATTCTTGTTTTTAAAAAGTTGAAGGCCTGCACAGCTTCTGGGAGGGGAAAAAACCCCATAATTTGTGCTAAGTTTCTCCACACACCCCCTTTAAAAAAAAAGACTGGAGAGAAATGCCTGTTCCTTGCACTAAGACAGATAAATAATATTTCAAACATCTCGGATGATAAAGTGCATTAACCAAGACTTCCAAATCCCTTGTTATGAAGGAAACTGACCAGATGATTGCAGGGATCCAGTAACTTCTATGTCCTCAAGACACCAACTTTTAATAAATAATATTACATTCCTCCTCTCCTCTGCCAGCAGAGATTGACCGTTTTTAATGTACATTTCAATTTTCAGTGCTTTAGCTGGCCATGAGGGAAATATAAGAGCCTTAACCGCTTAGCGCAATGTTGTCATTATGTCAATACAAGATCATTATAATAAAACACCCCTGTCCACTACAAAGTCTTTTCTTTTAAGTAGTCCTAGAATAATTCGATGCATATTTTTTTCAAAAAAAAAATCTATAATTGAACTAAGTACGAAACACGGTTATGGTTGATTCCATTATCATTATTTTAAACAGGCTGTCGTGATCATTTGGGGAAATGCTGTGTTTGGCCAGTGTGATACAGAGATAAAAGCAATCATTTTATGATGAATCAACTCAATGGTCCATGACTGGCTTCAGGTGAAGATCACCCTGGCCCCACTTGGAAAGCTCACAAGAAAATCCAAGAACTCATAATAAATCATTTTGATCTAGGAAAAGAAGAGGCCATAACCAACTGCTGTGCTCAAGCTCTCATTCACTTTATTTTCTTCCCACCCAAAGTAAGAGATTCCTGGCATACCTCTTTTAGGTGGGCTGGCCCATTAGATGCTGCCCTTTCCTTCCGTGACCTGAAGGCTTGTTTTCATATTTCTCACTAATAGTATGAGAACTGACTCTGACAATCCATTGACTTCGAATTCTTTTAAACAAGACCATGCAACCTCTGGCCCCAAGTGCAGCTGAGGTTTTGAGGTTAATTTATAAAATGTTCTGCAAGTATTCAGTCCAGAGCTCTTATCTTAGCCTGCTTGCTATAAGCAGAGGATGATCAAGAAAGAAGATGCTATAAAGAAAACAGGAAACATTCTTCAGTTGAGCTGTGGGTCTCGCTTTCATATTTATAGCAGTGTTTCTCAACCTTGGCCACTGGAAGATGTGTAAAATGCAACTCCCAGAATACCCCAGCCAGTGCGCTGGCTAGAGAATTCTGGGAGTTGAAATCCACCCATCTTCAAGCCGTCATGCTTGAGAAACACTCACTCATTCGACGGCACAGGATAAAATACCATCAGTATGCGGACGATACGCAGCTGTATCTGTCCGCCCCGTGCCAACTCAATGAAGCGGTGGACATGATGTGCCAGGGCCTCGAGGCTGTTAGGGACTGGATGGGGGTTAACAAGCTTGTACTCAATCCAGATAAGACCGAGTGGCTGGTGTGTTTTCCTCCTACTAATTGGCCAAGTGTTCCATCTCTCAGGCTGGGGGGTCAAACAGTACGCCCCTCAGACAGGGTCCGCAATTTGGGAGTCCTCCTGGACCCACAGCTGACTTTTGAACACCACTTGTCAGCTGTGACCAGGGGGGCATTTGCCCAGGTTCGCCTGGTGCACCAGTTGCGTCCCTACCTGAACCGGGAGGCCCTCACAACAGTCACTCGCGCCCTTGTGACCTCTAGACTGGACTACTGCAACGTGCTCTACATGGGGCAGCCCTTGAAGAGCATTCAGCGACTTCAGCTTGTCCAGAATGCAGCCGCGTGAGCGATCGTGGGTGCACCTCGGTTCACCCACGTAACACCTATCCTCTGCGAGCTGCACTGGCTGCCTATTGGTCTCCGGATACGCTTCAAGGCGCTAGTCGTCACTTATAAAGCCCTTCATGGTATTGGACCTGGATACTTGAGAGACCGCCTGCTGCCAATTACCTCCACCAGACCGATTAGATCCCACAGACTAGGCCTCCTCCGAATTCCATCCGCCGGCCAGTGTCGACTACCCGGAGGAGAGCCTTCTCTGTGGCTGCTCCGACCCTCTGGAACGAACTCCCCGTGGAGATTCGCACCCTCACCACCCTCCAGGCCTTCTGCAAAGCCCTTAAAATCTGGCTGTTCCGACAGGCCTGGGGCTAAAGAACCGTTGCCCCTATCTCGAATGGTATGAGTGTTGCGTGTTTTTAAATTATGTATTGTTTTGTGTTGTTGTTAATTTGTCTGTATCCCCCCTTCCCTGGTTTGAGTTGTGAGCCGCCCTGAGTCCCCCTTCGGGGGAAAAGGGTGGCATACAAATGAAATAAACATTCAACATTCAACATTCAGTTATAGAGTACTATGTGGTCACAATCAATTTATAAGCACCAGTTACCAGATATGGGATGGCTTGTGCTGAAATCTTCCCCACTGTTGTGGCCCACCAGCAGCCAGCAGAGCTGGCAGTAGATTCGGACAGTGACGAGGTTGAGGAGGAACATGAGCCAGTCCTGGAATCTGGGGAAGGCTCTGATGATGGCTCTGTGTTGGAGGCAGAGAGGGGCCAGGGCCATATGCCAGTTGATTGAAGGCATATGACTCTGAAGGCATATCAGCTGCCTTCAGAGTCAGACATCAGGGAGGCAGATGAACAGCTGGAGCCTGTTCCTAGTATGCACAGAGTTGCCAGACGAAGGGAATGGCTAAAGAACAGGGGTTGACTTGAGAGTAAGGCTAGATGATGAATGGCCCCTCCCAGAGGAAATGAAAGAGGAGCGAAAGGGGAGTGGAGTTTGCAGAAGACAATTAGCTAGCTTAATTGGTTCGTGACTCCTTGCAGACATCAGCCTGGCAGCTCTCCAAGCCAGATAAGGTCTGCGGCTATAAATCCTCCTTTGAAAGACTTTGCCGGCTGTGAATGAGCAGAATTCACAGCAAATTAATAAAAGGGTTTTTTGCTGGAACAAGGAGTTTGTTTCATGCTCTTGGGAAGCCTCGGTCAGAACACTTACTTAATTTCTTTGTGAAGGTGTAATAAGAATCTGCATATATTATCTTGGAAGAGTTATACATTTCATAGGTCAGTATAGATATAACCAAATATATGATAGTTTTAAATGATAACCATTCTTCTCTTCTTTCTCTTCTATTTTTCCTTTCTCACCTATGAAGTATGTTTTGCTAACAAAACAGCACCTGGATAGAACAGTGGCAAATCTAGGTATATTCCTAGAAGGCAGTCTATATTATGGAGGTGAGTCACACATTAGCATCCTCTCCCCACTGCAAACTCTACGGGGAGCATTGACGTGTGGATATATCATCCCCTCCAACCTGCTTTTAGTTTACATTCTATTTTCCAAAGAAGCAAAGTTCTCTGCATTCCAACCTAAACCCAAAACTAAAAGAAGCAACGGTTAGTTTGTTAGGCACAAGAAGGAGGCATGAAGAATTAGATTAGGTTTTTACTACTTCCCTCTATGTGCAAGCTGATAGTCTTCATATTGTTCAGATTTCAACTTTTATCACCTCCAGCCAGCATGACCAATGACAGGGGATTATGAAAAGAGATGCCCCAAACAGCTAAAACTCACCTTATGCCTTCCCAACATAGGCAACTGGATATGTAATTTATTCAGTTACTTGCACAGAGCATTATCGCTTATTGCAGAGGTTATGCGTATCTGTTTCTTTATTTTGTTTACCCTTCTAAAATTACAATCCTGTGATGGAATTTACTGTTTCCACATTTCTTAGCTCCCCAGGAAGAAGGAAGAAAGGTTCAATTCCTTACATGGTTTTTGGGTTAAATCCAGATTTCATAGCCTACCAAGAACACAGTTGCCTTCTGAAGAACATAGATTGTCCTGTTAATAGGCCCTAACTGACCTTCTGAGACAGCTCCGGATACGCTTCAAGGTGCTAGTCGTCACTTATAAAGCCCTTCATGGTATTGGACCTGGGTACTTGAGAGACCGCCTGCTGCCAATTACCTCCCAAAGACCCATTAGATCACACAGATTAGGCCTCCTCCGGGTTCCATCTACTAGCCAATGTCATCTGGCCACTACCCGGGGGAGGGCCTTCTCTGTGGCGGCTCCAGCCCTTTGGAACGAGCTCCCCACAGAGATTCACCTCTCTCCAGGCCTTCCGAAAAGCCGTTAAAACCTGGCTGTGTCGGCAGGCCTGGGGTTGATGAGTTCCCTTCCCCTCTCGAATCGTGTGGCTGTTGGTTGTTTTAAATGCCCTGTACTTTTTGTTGTAGTTTTTGTGTCCCTTCCCTTCCTTGGGTTTGTGCATCGCCCTGAGTCCCGCTGGGAATAGGGTGGCATATAAATAAAATGAACCTCAAACCTCGAGCTTATAAACTTGCATTCTTTCCAGACCATTCTTCCCTCCTCATCAACTGCCCTGACCTGTCCGTGCTTACGAACCCAAGTCATTTGATGGAGTCATTTGATGTGGCTGTTGATGTGGTTGTTTTGTTTTCAGCTACCAATGAAATTAGGAAATGTCCTTGGCTGGTCTTGTACAATAGCTTGAAAATATTCTATTGCATCTCAGAGGTAGAATTGATGCCCTGGAGCAAGGAGAGAAGAGATCCGAGGAACTACACACTTTCTTTATTTTTATTTTTAAATATCGTGTAATGGATATATAATTTCTGTGCAACCTGGACAAAATTGAGGATGATAAAACTCCACTTACTATAAACTTCACAGGCTATAAATTAAGTCTGAATTTCCGCACTCCCACAAAACACAGAGCTACATGAAGTTGCTTCACTTTTGTTGTATTTTGCTCAAAGTCTTGTTCAAGCAATTCATTAGTGAAGTCCAAATTCTAGGACACCTGCATTAGGAATCTTTCAATACCACCCATCCCCACAAGAAGGATAGCAATAACAGTAGCACCAGTGGTGGGATTCAGCCAGTTCGTACCTATTCAGGAGAACTGGTTGTAAACTTTCTAAGCAGTTCGGAAAACTGGTTGTTGGAAAAAATCTCTTTTTGTTTTTTTCCACTTTACAGGGCTAATCCTGTAAGAAAGGCAAGAAGGAAACATTCTGGTGTTGTTTCTAGCCTCATCTTTATTGCCCTGCTTACAGAAACTGCCTCTCCGGTTAACCCTTATGACATTGTAACAGCTAAGGTGAAGCGCCCATCGATGTGAGTGATGTTGAGTTGACCACGCTCACCCAGTCATATGACCACTGAACCCTGCCTACCCAGCTGATCATTAAAGCAGAGAACCAGTTGTTAAATTATTTGAATCCCACCACTGAGTAGCACTTAGACTGATATACTGCTTCACAGTGCTTTATAGCCCTCTCTAAGCAGTTTACAGACTCAGCCTATTGCCCTCAACAATCTAGGACCTCTGGATAAATTCTGGATCACAATGCTCTGGCAAAAGTCCTCACTCATAAACTACTACAAAACAGAATTATATAAATCAAATCACTTATCCAAATGCTTTTCTCGATGGTTGCACACGAACAGAGAACGTTGACTTCTGCAACCAGGGTGTGGCACCATCAGTCATTTTTATCCACAGGAGGAGACCCTAACGAGCAACAGCTGCTCATTATCATCTCCTGTGAGTCCTCAATTGTTCTTTAGTCGGTCAGCCCTTCTCCTACGTGCATCCCGAAACAACTCACAGGAGGTTTCTGTGTCATCCTCTCTTGTCTCCTCCCCACTGAGCCAGGTTCAGTCATTACCTAGTCTCTCTGAGCCCTGCTCGGAGTCAGAACCCTGTCCAGGGCCCTCCGCTTCTTCCAAGCCTAACTCATAGGGCCCCTCGCTGTCAGAGTCTGATAGCAGCTCCCAAAGCTCCCGCTGAGCCACAACAGTTCACCTAAAAAAAGCAGATGTTATCAGGCTATGCCAAAATGATGGCCGTGTTCCTGACCTATTAGAAGCTCAAAAGTAGAGTCGAAGCGGTAAAGGAAACCATCAAGGGACTCCTCAGCAAGTTATTATGATTAGAGCTTTTTGCCATCTCTTTCTTCCTCTTTTGTGGTTAGAGAGGCTCTCTTTCAGCTCCCACATCAGAGGACGCCTTGATCAGCCCATCACTTCATTAGGCATCACAGAGACACCTTGATCAAAACCCTTGATCGGGACGTCATCACTCAACTGGCATCGATGTACATGTTATTTTATTGGCTCCTCTCCCCGCAAAATGAACAGCTAGCTTGTACCAGAATTACTGGTACAAATGCAGAAATATCTCTCTGGCTTTTGAAGACAGGGTATTTCTAGACTGCCTATCTTCTGAGATTCTGCTATTATTCCACAGTTGTACAGAATTCTGCAGCCCTGAATTTAGTTTTTCTTGTAAAAAAAAGGAAGGAGAAAAGAACCAAAGCCCCTAGACCTTATGGTTTGGGAAGTCTACCTTGAAGGCAAGAGGTCTACTGCTGATGTCATTTCAGAAGCAGAGCAGGGAAGCATCATTCCTAAATGATGCTTCCTTCTTCGATATAAAGGAAGAAATTACTGTCGACCTACTTTGACATAAATAGCCTACAATTCAGTGGTGGGATTCAGCCAATTCGCACGTATTCGGGAGAACCGGTTCTTAACTTCCTAAGAGGTTCAGAGAACCGGTTGTTGGAAGAAATCTTCTTTTGGTTTTTTTCTGCTTTACAAGGCTAATCCTGTAAGGAAGGCAGGAAGGAAACATTCTGGTGTTGTTTCTAGCCTCATCTTTGTTGCCCTGTTTACAGAAACTGCCTCTCCGGTTAACCCTTATTACATTGTAACAGCTAAGGCAAAGTGCCCATCGACCTGAGTAATGTTGAGTTGGCCACACCCACACAGTCACGTGACCACTAAGCCCCACCTACCCACCTGGTCATTAGGACAGAGAACCGGTTGGTAAATTATTTGAATCCCACCACTGCTACACATATTACCTTTCTAGCAACTTTCTCCAATTAGATTACATAGAGAGAACCTATACAGTTCTCATCCTGGGAACTGGCTTGTCTGTACATTATATTATATTGTATTGTATTTTTTTTTTGTCTTTTAATGACCCCGTAATCCCTTGCATTGGGATGGAGTCAGGGCAACTGAATGGAGCTGAGTTTTTACTGACCAGATGCCCTTCCTGTTGCCAATGCAGAGTTCGCATCTGATATTTACCTATTGTGCCCAGAGAGAGAAATATCTGCCATTACCTAGGATTGAACTCACAGCCCCCTGATTGTGAGGAGACAGCCCCAGCTCTAGGCCATTGCACCCCTCTGTTGTATTGTATTGTAATGCTAGGGTTAATGTGTTATTATTAACATATAACACATAATTAATATATTATTATTCACATACACTAACATTGTAAGTTGTCCAGAGTTATCCCGTGGCAAGACAGGGAGACAATAAATTTAATAAATAGATAGATTTGAGCATGGGTTTGTGCATTTCTATCACACTCTTTTCCTGTGTTGCATCCATCCTGTGTTCTGACCCAAATTATTTTATTTATTTATTTATTTATTAGACTTATATACCGCTTCATAGGGCTTTCAGCCCTCTCTAAGCGGTTTACAGATTTTTAGCAAATTGCATCAGCAAATTGCCCCCACAGTCTGGGTCCTCATTTCACCCACCTCAGAAGGATGGAAGGCTGAGTCAACCTTGAGCCAGTGAGATTTGAACCGCAATATTGTTTGCTACTTTCTCATCAGCATAATCTCTGGTATTTATTTCGTGACTGCCCTGGACTATCTTATAAAGAGGAGGGAACTGGTGTCAAACCAGATCAGAAGAAGAAGAAGAAAAATCAACTGAAAAACACTTTTTTTGCTGTTGTTGTTGGCTGAAACCTTAAATGGATGATCATTTGCAGAATTTCAGCCCGGTCTCTTCCAGTGAGGAAGGACAAAGATAAACCAGTTCATTACATTTTTCCCTCCCTCATTTATATCACTTCAGTTTCTCTTGTACACTAGCCACCAAGCCTCACTAATTCATCAGCAGTTACTTTAGCAGGCATGTAAATCAATGTGCTGTTATGAAATACCTATAGACAGGGAATTGGGTAGCAAGTCTATTAAATCATCCATCAAAAAAGTGGAGAGAATCTTCCCACAGTAATTGAGGATGAGGGTAAGCATTGATTTAGAGGCAGAGGAACAGATGACAGTTTCTGATTTTTATTTAAGCTCTCTTGGTGGCACAGCACCAAGTCCGTGCAGGTAATGGAGCCAACAAAGTAGGTGGCGAAGTATCCTGCCTTCTAGGGGACAATCTTCTTTTTTGAAGGCGTGTTCTTTCAACAGATGCTCTGAAGCTGCCCAGAAAATCTAGTTGCCCAGCTACTCAGTAGGGTAGTGAACTCAGAATGGCCAAGAATATTGAGAAGAGCTCTTTGTTCTAAAACATCCCCTAATTTTAAGAAAGAACATAAGAAACAAGAACCATGGAAGGATGCCATCGACAATAGCTCTGGCACGTTTAACACGTGATCCTAGTCTTCCCCACTATGGTGAGAAACATTGCATTTCTATTTAAAAGTATAGCAATTATTTCTAACCTTGCATTCGCACATACAAATTAACACATCCCAAATCTATATGCAAATGTGTTTCTTCTGTTGTCTGCTTTGTTGGCAATGCTCCAGGATCCATTCTTTGCCAAGACAGAGACAAACGCATGCACCTTATAGGAATGTCAGCCCTTACTTAATCTGATGCTCTCTGGAGTTGCAACAGGCAGCATGCAGCATGCAGAGCTGGCCAACAACATGAGATCCACGTTTGACATGGAGGTTCAGGAAGGATGAATGGATGCATTGCAATAAAGTATGGATTAGAAGTGTTGCTCCCTTGCACAAGTGAACTAAACATAAAATAAATATAGCATAATTGTAGGTCTGCTTCTTTCGAGATATATATAAGCTGCAAGTGAATCACAGATCTAAGCACATAAACAGATACTGCAAGTGCCAAAGAAATATCAGCATCTTGGATTTGGGAGGAGGGTGGGATGGGACGCAGCAAATAAATGTCCCTTGGTGTTTTAACAGTTCTATTACTTTAAAAACAAACTAATTTCAGTCTACAGAGTCACTAGTCAGATGGAAATGGGCCATATCTTCTCTGGACTGTCTTCTAATAGATTTATCTACTTGCTCACTTACTTTTCATCTGACTCCTTTTAATTTGCTTCTTTAATCTGTTTTTCCTATTCTAGTAACAAAAACAAAATGCTGCCTTAAAAATGTAGGAAAATGAATTGCCCAGCCTGATGTATTACTTGCCTTCTTGATCATTCCTATTGGGACCCTCCAGTCTGTAATATTGCTGGGGGCCAGAAAGAAATTCTGCTTTGATGGCTCTTTTACTAACACTTAACACGTGTAGAACAAGTGCAGCGGGGATGTGTCTCCATCACAAACAGGACATCAACCCACCTTCCAAAAATTGCTACTTGGGCTTTTGTCATTTGAAGCCGAGATGATTTCCTCTTAATGTATTCATTGGAGGCAGGGAAGGTTTAGGTTGGGGTGCTTTTTCTTGGCTTTGCAAACTAAGTTCGATTGGCTTTAAAGCTTGCTTTCTCCAATCCCAAATCCCAAGACAAATAAGACCTTTCACCCTTTTTCAAGTCTTCGCCCAGCTTTGAGTAGAGGCAAGTCGATAAAACACAACCTCCAGGCAATGAGCAGGTTCTTTTTATTTATGTATTCTTTTAAACAGGTAGAGGTTATTTGTAACAAGTCAATGCATGCTCCTTTAAGAATGCTCAAACCGAGTATCCTTCTCTCTCTTTTTTTCAACATTCTTTAACCTTTTCTTTCTCCTCTCTTTGACTCCTGTTGACTTTCTTTTCTGCCATGCGGTATTCTGACTGAGACTTCCCAAGAGCATAAAGCAAACTCCTGGTCCCGACAAAAAACTGTTTATTAATTTACCATGAATTCTGCTCATTCACATCCAGCAGAGCCCTTCAAAGGAGGATTTACAGTCACAGACCTTATCTGGCTTGGAGAGCTGCCAGGCTGATATCTGCAAAACTTGGCAAGGAGTCTCGGAGAGTCACAAACCAATTAAGCAAACTAATTGACTCCTGCAAACTCCACTCCCCTTTCGCTCCCTTTTTATTTCCTCTGGGAGGGGCCATTCATTGTCCACCTGTGGCCTTAGTCCCAAGTCAACCCTTATTCCTTAGCTGTTCCCTTCGTCTGGCAATTCTGTGCATGTGCACACTGGGAACAGGCTCCAGCTGTTCATCTGCATCACTGATGTCTGACTCTGAAGGCAGTTGATATGCCTTCAGAGTCATATGCCTTCAATCAACTGGCATATGGCTCTGGCCCCTCTCTGCCTCGGACACAGAGCCCTCATCAAAGACTTCCCCAGACTCCAGGACTGGCCCATGTTCCTCCCCAACCTCCTCACTGTCTGAATCTGGTGGGTCACAATATGCAGTTTAACCATTGACTCTCATCCCTAGTGTAAAGAGCTACCTTTTAAATCAAGGAATAATCTGCAAGTTTAGGGCGAAACGTAGTTTTAAATCCTAACCCTGAGCTTTCATGAGCTCTTCAACTGGGAGCCATTTTTGGAAACATGGAAACAAGATTGATTATGTTGCATCCACAAGGAATTTCAAGACCCAGATTCCCTGCCCTCCAACAAGAAAAATGCGGTGCTCAATGCTCTTTAGAAGTGGCTCCACCATCTGTGCAAATTAATTTCATCTCCCATTTACACTCTGGGCTTTAAAAAGTAGCCCAGCCAAAACAACCAGGTAACGTGATGGATGAGTGATTCTGTTTTGAAACCTCAATCCCAAAAACAAACCAAGAAGTGAGAATTGGCACATGAGAAAATTTTAAAGAGTGATCAAAAAGAGCATGTTTTTGACTCCAAGGTAAACTTCTGACTTCCCTTACTGGATTTGCTTTAATTGTCCGTACCTTGGTTTTTCTACTATGCATCCATTTACATATCCCAAGAAGGCTTAATTAGGGATTGACAAAGATCCCAATGTTATTCTGAGATGAAACGTACATTACAAATGGAAAATATAATTACACCACTTGAACAGTTATTATTAAAACAAAAACACAGCTTATCTCTTCTTTGTAACATTCCGAGATGTGCAATCTCGGATTCATGCAATATGCATATATGTGTATTAGTTTGCACAAATGTACAAGCACACACATATACACACATGCATACATATGTACACACACACACACACACACACACACATACACACACACGTTTCATATCTAGAAAAACATGCAGAATTGCCAATGTCCCAGTTTACTGGGATACATTTTCCAAAATCCTAAACAGAATGCCAGGTCATATAGAAATTATGATGTATGTAACCTCCAGCCCCCTAATCATCCTGGTTGCTCTTCTCTGCATTCTTTCTAGAGTCTCAACATCTTTTTTATAGTGTGGTGGCGAAAACCATTTTTTAATAGATCCTAAGAACACATACCATTATGTGTATTGTATCATTGACACAATGACAACTTTCTTTTTCTTTTAATGCACGCAGGAGGAAGGCATAAGGGGATTTTAAAGCAAAATATTTCACATTCAGATTCATATTTCACATTCAGAAAGTTTTTTAAAAAAATAAATCCCTGAAAAATCCCCTCTTCTGCCCCTTGCAATACAAAAGTACCAAGGGACATGCTGGCTCAATGGCTAAGATGCTGAGCTTGTCGATCAGAAAGGTCGGCGGTTCGAATCCCTAGTGCCATGTAACGGAGTGAGCTCTCGTTACTTGTCAACCTAGCAGTTCAAAAGCATGTAAAAAAATGCAAGTAGAAAAATAGGAACCACCTTTGATGGGAAGGTAACAACGTTCCATGTGCCTTCAGCATTTAGTCATGCTGGCCACATGACTACGGAGACGTCTTCAGACAGTGCTGGCTTTTCAGCTTTGAAACAGAGATGAGCACCGCCCTCTAGAGTCGGAAACGACTAGCACATATGTGCGAGGGGAACCTTTACCTTTACCTGTAGCACAATCTTGAGGGTCTCACAGGAGGAAGGCGGGATGACATTAGATCTGGGGTTATATGTGGCTTCTCCGCCATAGCTTGCACATATTTTTAAAATCATTCCATCCATCATCAATTTCCACATGCCTTTGATTTTTTTTTTTGAACAGTGAATTATTTGATTTTTGTGAGGGAAGAAAACAATTTTAAAAGTAATCCTCTATTTCTGCAGTGATGTTGAATGTCTATGAAGTTTCCTTGCGAGGAACTTTTTAAACTCTGTGGCTGTGATGCCTGTTGTTTTAAACTCTGCTGCTCTGAATTGATTGCTTTATTATGTTGTCTTTTTTTTTTTATTTGAATGATGCAGATTTGGCTTTTTGTAGGAGTGTATATATTTTATGTTGCCCTGAAAGACATTAGCAATAAAGTGATTAATAAATCTTGAAGTGAAGGAAAGCCTTTCACTTCAAATAATGCTTCAGGGGGAAAATTCTGAATCTAAAACCATCTGAAAACATCCGTTCCCAGACAAAGCAATTAGAACCAATATGCTTTCGGATTTTGCTTCGTCTTTTCCGCAGCTGCAGCGAACGCCACTAAACCCTTCAATGTACAATCGTAAAAGTTCGGGCCATTCTACACCTTCTCCAACTGGCCATTCTTAATTGATCATGGCATGCACTGAAATATAAGCATTCCATCCCTTGTTGAAGCACTGTCCTTGAAATCGTGGCTAATTTTGTGCCCCTCCTTTCATACACTGATGCTATGATTATCAGGATCTCTTCAAAACTCTGTGAAATTAGTTTAATCTTCTTTAAACACCATGAACTAAGACAGAGGTGTAAAACCACTGGCTGGAAATAATCTGCAAGATGCCTAGATGTGGAAACAGCGAAGGACTGGCCCTTGATGCCTCTGCCAGCAAAAATGGAGCCTGAGAGGGCCACAGATCTGTTTTCACTGTTTTCACATGGCTTGCAGGCATGATAGGCAGAGGACTGCAGGAGGCTGTTGCGGTCAAAAACTGAGCTTGGGTGGGGGGCATGTGCTCCCCTCCCCACCTCTGAGTTCCATTTTCACTGGCAGAGGGGCTTCAGGAACCAAAAACATGAGGTGAATGACCCCTGCGGGGCCCCTGTCACGATTATTTCTAAGGATAGCTAGCTTCTGCAACCAGGTAAAAACAAAAATGAAGTTACAAACTTAGAAAAAAAATCAAATGTATAAAATATAAGGTTGGAGGCTCATGTTTGCATGAGGATTATGATAAGCCTTATGTGGGGACTCCAGAAACATCTGAAAAGTTGCTGCTACCACCTTTTTGAGTGATAGAGGATGACGTTATTGAAAACACAGACAATAATAGCGACCACCTGTGTTGAATTTAACTTAAATAATATAGTTGCCCCCCTCCCTCTGTCTTTCCTACTTTCTGGTATATAGCACAAAGGTCAAACACAGGCTTGCTATGTGCCTTGAACTTGGTAAGCAAGCAGCTTACGAGATTGTTCTACTGATGTGTGAGAAGGTGGAGTTTTCTTGAAATCCTTTGAGGGAAAATGCATGCATTTTTCTTTCTGTGTTTCTATCAAATCCTCACCTGTTTATCTGCAGATAGAAAATCAGTTCCATACAGCGGGGAAAGTAGAGTAATGAGCTCCTGTATTGCAGTTTGTATCATTTTTTTCCCCTTTTGATTTGTCTGGGTTGGACACTTTCTGCGGTAAAACTGCAAGAAAATATACCTAAAAAACTAACTCAGCGGGAAGAGCTCCGTGCTCTAAGCTCAAAGACTTGTTCTCTGATTGCAATCTGTATTTGGAGAGCTGTCCAGTCTGAATCCAAGAACTGCTATAGCAATAGCAATAGCAGTTAGACTTATATACCGCTTCATAGGGCTTTCAGCCCTCTCTAAGCGGTTTACAGAGTCAGCATATTGCCCCCAACAACAATCTGGGTCCTCATTTTACCCACCTCGGAAGGATGGAAGGCTGAGTCAACCCTGAGCCGGTGAGATTTGAACAGCCGAACTGCAGTCAGCTGAAGTAGCCTGCAGTGCTGCATTTAACCACTGCGCCACCTCGGCTCCACTGCGCCACCTCGGCTAACACAGAGAACCACTAGAAATGGAAGGAAGAGATATGAAATTGTCCCAAACCCTCAGCATATGCATAGCAGAAAGACCTACTCAAATTTTCTCCTCCCTGGCCTGTGTATTTCTCTTGAAATTAGAGCCATTAATTTTAATTGTTCAATAGTGCAGCTACACATCATCTAAGAAGAGAACATTAATAATAATGAGGTTGGAGGTTTGTTTACCAAGCTTGTGGGTTTGGTTTCCAAATATTTTATTACCAGGCTAGGTAACATTAGCAGCGGAGTTTAGGATATGTCTGTTCTTCTGCTTATAAGGGCTTTGTGTGGTCAGTAGGTCTTGGGATGAGGAGGTCACATCAGGTGACATGACCTGACATGACCTCCCCATCACAAACTTACAGAAAATTTGTGCTTTTGCAAAAGCTTCCCTTCTATAAAGCTTAAGGTTCCCTTTGCACATACGTGCTAGTTGTTCCCGACTCTGGGGGGCGATGCTCATCTCTGTTTCAAAGCCGAAGAGCCAGCGCTGTCTGAAGACGTCTCCATGGTCATGTGGCTGGCATGACTAAATGCCAAAGGTGCATGGAACACTATTACCTTCCCAGCAAAAGTGGTTCCCATCTTTCTACTTGCATTCTTACATGCTTTCGAACTGCTAGGTTGGCAGAAGCTGGGACAAGTAACGGGAGCTCACTCCATTTATGCGGCACTAGGGATTCGAACTGCCAAACTGCTGAACTTTCTGATTGACAAGCTCAGTATCTTAGCCACTGAGCCACCATGTCCCTTCTATAGGAGATCTCAAACTTAAGACTTTTTGTTCTGTCTCTCGATTTAAGTTCTTCTTCTCTAGTTTGATAGAAAGGTTCACTATCTTCAACCAATAGGCTCAATTGCCATACAGGGTAGGATATGGGAATTGAGTTATTCTTGCATCTAACACTGCATTTTTCAAAAACACCACTCTCATTTGTTACTCTTAAGTCTGAGGTTCCCTCTGGGAAAGGGGAAAGGGGAAAAAACTATTAAGATTCATGTTGATGTACATTTCCACATTTATTATATTGGTATTAACTCCTTTACCTGTAGTTCTATCTGTAATATTTTTATCCCTGGTTCTGCTGCCTTTTGAAATTAATGGACCAACCACCATCTGTAAAGAGGACAGCAATCTGGAGACAACATCTGGCACATTTATTTCTTCTGCTTATAAAAACCTGACCCAACACATTCTAAACTCTGCAGAATTACCCAGGATCTTCAATTCCAATGATGGAAGAAAAATGGAATGAAAGCTGTGATAAAATGAAAGTGTGGATCAAAGTGCAGCCAATTTCACATGCTCCGTGTTGAGTGTGTCATTCTCTCAAGACAAGTCTATTTCTCAAGGCACAGAACAGAAAAAGAAAAAGAAAATTAGACATTAATATGACTTTTCTCTTTCCCAACAGACATCCTGGTTTACTAGGATAGGACGTAATACAGTATGTATGTATGTATGTATGTATGTATGTATGTATGTAGGTATGTAGGTATGTATGTATGTATGCCTGCCTGCCTGCCTGCCTGCCTGCCTACCTGCCTGCCTAATCTGACATCTATTTTCTATTCTGCCTGCCTATCATATCATATCATATCATATCATATCATATCTATCTATCTATCTATCTATCTATCTATCTATCTATCATCTATCTATCTATCTATCTATCTATCTATCTATCTATCTATCTATCATCTATTGTCTGTCTTTCTATCAATTATCTATCTATCTTTCTATTATTTATCGATCTATCATATATCGCCACCCATTTCACATGAAAGTTGACTCAGGTTGCCATACAATAATTAATTGAAAATAAATAAATAATCAAATCACATTTTTAAAAAAATCACACAAACGAGGAGAGGATCATATTGACTATAATAAGGGAGCCATCATAAAATCTCCCCAGTTTCCTGGGACCCTCCCAGGCCTGATTCTGGAGGAACCTGAGGAATACTGAGAGGGAAAGAGCTAATCTTACTTTGAGGATGGAGAGAACTGTACAAAGTGGACACCAGGAGGAACACTCACCTAATTAGGGAGGGGCAGAAGTGTATAATTGGGTATCTTTGGCATACTGATGATCTCTCACCCCATGGTAATGTATGAACTTACCGGAGGTTGTGTTAAATGTTAGAAGTTAAATGGGGGGACATTAAATATGGGGGAGAGTTCAGAACTCCATAACACCCCACACACCAGGGGTCAAGGCTAAGATCGCTCTGCTCAACACCACTGACTGGAATCAGCAGCAGAGAAAGAAGGCAAATGAACATAACACCATGCCACCCAGCTCAAATTCTCTGAGATGATGCAGAAGGATATCACGGTCAGTGGTATCAAAAGCCACAAAGAGGTCAGGTAGGGCAGAGGCAGGTGTGCAACCTTCATCCTGCCCTCATCAGAGATCATCCACATATGGGCACATTGGTGCTAAATCTTGGTTGATGACATCCTGCCTGGAATTAATTCTCATTTTGGTATTTTGAATTTAGACTTTCAACAACAAATTTCCCACAATTTGACAGACCAATCTGTTTCGACCTTCGGTTTGTACTTTCTTGATAACTAGTCAAAATAATAATTTTTAAAAATGCATTGTTCCGGCTCGCTCCCTTGAGTTATTTTCTTGCATAAACGTAAGGAAAAAAATAATAATAATTAAGAGACGAAAAAGTGTGGTGGGTGGAAGAGAGAAGAGAACCAGATTGCTCTGCGCACATGTGATTTGACTTCTCATTCCTAAAACTTACATCCTAAAAGTTCTTTGAAGCTGTAAATTACAGATCTTTCCTATGAAAAGTTAATGAAGGCATCAAAAACCAAATAAAATAGAAATGATGACATGAAAGAGCCTCCTTATGGCTTCAATAACAAGATAAACAGTTTAATATTCCACATTCCACATTAAAAATAACAACTGAGGAGCTCTGCAGAGACAATTCCCCATGTCAGATAACAACTCCCGTCTGGTGGGTTGTTGTTATTTTTTTCCCTTCCACATTAGGAGGGTGGGGGGAATCAAGGCAAATAGTGATTTACCCACATATGTCTACAACCGCACGCAACACTTGCACTTCTTTCAAAACATTTTCCGCCATCCAACTCAAGCTGCTAGGGCAGACACCTTCTACGTTCATGAAGCGTTTGAAAAATACAATAGGTAAGTGCCGTTTCCCCCACAATAACACCCCAGATAGGCTCAGCTTGTACTGTCAGTCTAAACTTGTAATAAATAATGGCTGTTTCAGATGGCATGGTTGCTTTCTCCATTTGGTCTCAAAGGAAAGATGAGGAAACACTGCAATTTCATTAAAGAAGGATTGTCTAATTGTCAAGAGGGAGAGAGAACTGTTCTGACCTAGGGTTCCCCAAAAAGCACGAAGCAGATTCCTGATCCCGACAAACCCCCTTTTATTAAATGAATGTGAATTCCTCTCATTCACATTCAGCAAAGGCTTGGTAAACAGTCTTTCAAAAGTGAAGTTAAGACCACGGATCTTATCTAGCTTGGAAAGCGGCCATGTAAATATTTTCCAAATGCAGTGCTGTGGAAGGAAAGACTGGGCACAGAGTCTCTGGGATTCACAAACAGATCTTCACACTCCTGAAATGAACAAACGAATGAATTGTTTCCTGCAAAAGCCCACTCACCTTTCGCTTTTATTTCCTATGGGAGGGGCCATTCACTGTCCACCTGTGGCTTTTCTCCCAAGTCTACCCTGATTTCTGAGTTGTTCTTTTTTTATGGCAGCTCCGCACACTGGGAACAGGCTCCAGCTGTTCCTCTGCCTCACTGCTGACAGCTGAGAACTGCCAGACGGCTTCTGCCCTGTCTCTTCCTCTGACACAAAGCCCTCATCAGAGCCTTCCACAACCTCCAGGACTTGCCCATGTTCCTCCCCAACCTCCTCACTGTCCAGTTCTGCTGCCAGCTTCATTGGCTGCTGGCGAGCCACAATAAGAATGAGAGAGAGAGAGAGTGAGTGAGTGAGTGAGAGAGAGAGAGAGAGAGAGAGAGAGAGAGAGAGAGACTTTAGATGAAGATATATAGATGTAAGCAAGTAATCCTCGATTTGCAATCACAATTGAGCCCAGAATTTATGTTGCTAAGTGAGAAATTGAGTTTTGTCCCATTTAACGACTTTTCTTGCCACGTTTGTTAAGTGGATCATTGCACTTCTTAAATTAGTAACACAGTTTAGTGAATCTGGCTTCCTCACTGACTTTGCTTGTCAGAAGGTCGCAAAGCTGATTGTACGAGCCCGGGACACACAACCATGATAAATGTAAGTCAGTGGCTAAGCATCCAAATGTAAATTATGTGATTTACATGGGTAATGTTGCAATGGTCATAAGTGTGAACAGTGGTCATGGGTCACATTTTTCAGTGTCATTGTCACTTCAAATGGTCATTAAATGACCTATTGTAAGTCACGGACTATCTATACTTGTCAGTGACTATGTCCTGCAAAATAACCAATGAATTTAATTTTGTTAATACTGGGCATGAAACCTTAAGAAAAAAAAAAACCCATTCCTCTTTGTCCTAAAAGCTGAATGGGGGAATATTGTAATCTGTTGTCATCGCAGGTGCAAGCGTGCCAGAAACCTGGAAGAGGAACGGGCACCGCCACACGTGCCAAGCGACATCGCTTCGCGTGCCACTTCGGAGTTCACCATCATGGGTCTATAGCAGGGGTGGGTTCCTGCCAGTTCTAACCTCTTCTATAGAAGAGGTTCCACAAATCTGCTATGCCGTTTAGAACCGGTTCCAGCTCCCTCCCCCAGCCCATCCACACATCATCAAGATGAAGAGCAACAGGAGGAATTCTGGGAGTTGAAGTCCACAAGTTTTAAAGCTGTCAAGTTTGAACAACGTGGGTTTTTTTTCTAAAGGGTTAGGGGTGCAAGGGTCTTGTATCTTGACAGCTTTAAGATTTGTGTGCTTCAAATGTCAGAGTTTCTGAGCCAACATTTTGGTTGCTAAGCAAGAGTGTTGTTAATGAGTTTCACCACATTTTACAAGCTGGCCATGCCCACCCAGTCACATGGCCGGCAAGCTGTCAAGTTTGAACATCCCTGGGGTTTTTTTTTTCTAAAGGGTTAGGGGTGCAAGGGTCTTGTATCTTGACAGCTTTAAGACTTGCATGCTTCAAATGCCAGAGTTTCTGAGCCAACATTTTGGTTGCTAAGCAAGAGCGTTGTTAAGTGAGTTTCACCACATTTTACAAGCTGGCCATGCCGACCCAGTCACATGGCCGGCAAGCCACTCCCACCCAGTCACATGGCCAGCAAGCCACTCCCACCCAGTCACATGGCCAGCAAGCCACTCCCACAAAACAGGTCACACCTACAGAAGAGGTTCTAAAAAAAATTGAAACCCACCACTGGTCTATAGCTTAAACTTTCCTTCCCTGTGTCACTTTCATCTTCCTTATTTCACAGTTTAACTCACAACTTCTGCATGCAGCTGCGTGAATGTTTTGTGTGTTCCTATTAGCTACCAGAGTAGACATCAAACTGCTAAAAGTGATCATATCACTTCCTTTCTAGTCAGGTAGGGGTTTTTTTCTCCCTTCTTCCTCTTGGAAAAGAGGGGGAAAATGGTGCACATTTCCTTTAGTCATTTGACTCTGGTAGACCCCATCTTATCCATCCATTCATCCATCCATCCATCCATCCTTCCATCCATCCTAGGACCTTGGAAGAAACTATTCAAATCTCCAAACTTTGGTGGGTTTTGCTTCTCAGCTCAGCACATTACAAAATAGCAGAGTTGGAAGGGACCTTGGAGGTCTTCTAGTCCAACCCTCCTGCTCAAAGCAGGAGACCCTACAAGAATGGCGAAAGTTTTCAGCACTGAGTGCCCAAATCAGAATGTATGCACCAAGATGCTGGAAACCCGAAGACCAGCTGGCTGGTGGTAAACCAATGGCATATGCGCCACAGGTGACACACAAAGCCCTCTCTGTGGGCATGCATGCCATCACCAGCTGTTCTTCCGATTTTTAGGAGTTTCTAGTGCTCTGGCACATGCATGCAGCTGGTCTTCACACACGCCAAAGTGCTGGAAACCCAAAGAAACCAGAAGAGCAGCTGGTGACCATGCACATGCACAGAGAGGGCTCAGCATGCCACCTCTGGCATGTGTGCCATGGGTTCGTCATCATGGCCCTATACCATTTCAGACAAATGACTGTCCAATTTCTCCCAGTGTTGGAGCAGCCACAACTTCTAGAGGCAAGTCATTCCGCTGATTGTTTTCACTGTCAGGAAATTTCTTTTTCCTTCTAGGTTGGCTCTCTCCTTGATTAGTTTCCATCTGTTGCTTTTTGTTCTGCTTCTTATTCTGCTTCATCATTTATAATAACTAGGCACAACTGGGAGAGTCCAGAAACTTTGTTTGCTGGTGAAGGGCTGGGAAACCTCCCCCCCCCCTGCTACTTTCACTCCTAAATATTCAGAAGCTGAGATAAATGCAACAAGAGGCAAACCTCATGGGCCAACTTGGTAGCTACACGGGGACCCTAGTTAGAAATTT
This sequence comes from Thamnophis elegans, assembly GCF_009769535.1. Lineage (NCBI taxonomy): Eukaryota > Metazoa > Chordata > Lepidosauria > Squamata > Natricidae > Thamnophis > Thamnophis elegans. Next base: position 48,593,075 of record NC_045552.1, on the reverse strand, counting down.
ATGTAAATATCTTTTTCCATCCAGGGGCAAAACTGGGTTGGATTTATAAACACATGAAACAGGTTTTCTTTTCTTCGGCTACTTCCAGGAAGAGATGCAAAGAAGGTGAAGCTCCATTCAGGAGGCCCACTTCAATGTGCCTCATTCACATATTTGACTCCCATTATCCAGGAAGCTGGTCTTCTGCTGCTGCTTTGAAATGCAGATTGATAGAGATCATTTAGCCATTCTAGCTTTTACAAAGCATTTCAATACAATACAATAAAATAGCAGAGTTGGAAGGGACCTTAGAGGTCTTCTAGTCCAACCCCCTGCCTAGGCAGGAAACCCTATACCGTTCCAGACAAATGGCTATCCAACATCTTCTTAAAGACTTCCAGTGTTGGGGCATTCACAACTTCTGAAGGCAACTTCTGTTCCACTGGTTAATTGTTCTAACTGTCAAGAAATTTCTCCTCAGTTCTAAGTTGCTTCTCTCCTTGATTAGTTTCCACCCATTGCTTCTTGTTCTACCCTCCAGTGCCTCAAGTTCCACTGATTAATTGTTCTAACTGTCAGGAAATTTCTCCTCAAATTATTGGTTGATGTGCCAAGCTACGTAGAGGATATGCAGAGATTTAAAATGGTTGAGGCTTACTCCGTGTGACACTTTGGCTGGATTTTGTTCCTTGCATTATGGATAGGTTTTAAAAGCAGCTTCTAAATCTGCTCTAATCAGGTCTTTGGCTCTTTTTTAAAAGAATAGACAGATCTTATTAGGTCCCAAAAATTTATTTATGGTCATCAATTTATATAGGCATCCTTGACATTATACAACAAAATGTAGACCTATTTAAAATGACCATCATTTACTAAAACAGATGGTGATTTCACAGTGGCTAGCCAATTGGGGCTGTCTACTACCAGTTTTAGCCATTAGTTCACATAGTTAACACTGGAAAAGCTACAAAACGAAGCATTGTTTACTTGTTTGTTTGGTGCCAGTAGAGGACTGCTTCACTGACTATGCTAAAGCTTTTGATTGTGTGGATCACAACAAATTGTGGTAAATTCTTAAAGAGGTGGGAGTACCAGACCATCTCATTTGTCTCTTGAGAAACCTATATGCTGGTCAAGAAGCAAGAGTGAGAACCGGACACGGAACCAATGATTGGATCAAAATTGGGAAAGGAGTCAGACAAGGCTATATACTGTCGCCCTGCCTATTTAACTTATACACAGAGCACATCATGAGAAAGGCGGGGCTAGATGAATCAAAAATTGGAATTAAGATTGCCGAGAGAAATATCAGCAACCTCAGATATGCAGATGATACCACTCTAATGGCATTAAGTGAAGAGGAACTAAAGAGCCTCTTGATGTGGGTGAAGGAGGAGAGTGCAAAAGTTGGCTTGAAACTCAACATTAAGAAAACTAAAATCATGGCATCTGGCCCTCTCAATTCCTGGCAAATAGATGGGGAAAAAATGGAGGTAGTGACAGATTTTATTTCCCTGGGCTCCAAGATCACCACAGATGGGGGCTGCAGCCAAAAAAATTAAAAGATGCTTGCTCCTGGGGAGGAAAGCTATGGCAAATCTAGACAGCATACTAAAAAGCAGAGACAGCACTCTGACAACAAAAGTGTGTATTGTTTTTTCCAGTTGCAATGTATAGCTGTGAAAGTTGGACCATAAGATTCTCGCCCTGACAGAAGTTGTATATTCCTATTTCAAATTGTATGAAGCTCTCTATTCTAAATTGAACTATTTTTTAAAAAAATAAATAAAAATGATGGGTAATATTAGGATATAGCTTAACATGTCTTCCATTCATTTATGTATGTAATTGATTCAGAGAATTAAAAAAGAATAGTCAGGCCAAAGAGGGCATTTGATGGGTGCCAAGAAAGGAATTCTTGAAATAGTGGTGTCTATTGCCTACGCATACCATGCACATCTGATGTCTCTTGGCACAATCCCTTGGATTTCAACTATGCTCTCACATCTCCAACTTATCAATGTGCAAAATAGTTTTTAGGAAAGAAAATCTCCTGTTATCCTCTGGACTCAGGCTGTTCAAAGATGTGTACAAAGCATTTTACGTTTCTACAGGAGAAGAGGACTAGATAGTACATTCTCTTCCAAATCCTGTCCTGGAATCAGAGAGACCTACTAAGCAGAACAGCTGAGATCATCACAAGCTAAGTAGATGCCAGCAAATCAAAAATGCAACGAAGGACTCCTTTTCAAATCTTCACCTTTCTTCTCAGTGGTCAATTTATTGCTCCCGAAAGGAATTTCCCAGCAATAATTTGGACATATTTCAGGAAGGAGTCTTAACTTTGAAAAATGGATTCCAGGGGATCAATTTATACTGACCCTGTTCTCCTGCAATTATGTTGGCAGTAACTAAGTACCAAGATTTCCACCATTCTCTTGCATGTGTTTTAAAACTATCATCAAATGAAAGCTAAGTTGGATGTGCTTATTTTTTTAAAAAAGTGCAAAATGATTATAGTTTGTTGAGTGGGTTTATGGAGGACAACTATTCTATATTTTTCTCAGATTTGGGGTCTGGCTAGTCTAAAGAAATGAAGAATTAAGGGTGACACGATAGCAGTATTTCAGTATTGGAGGGGCTGCCACAATAGCAATAGCCCTTATATACCACTTCATGGTGCTTTTACAGCCCTCTCTAAGCTGTTTACAGAGTCAGCCTATCGCCCCCCAACAATCTGGGTCCTCATTTTACCCATCTCGGAAGGATGGAAAGCTGAAGAGGAGGTCAAAATATTCTCCAAAGGATCAGAGGGCAGGACAAGAAATAATGGTTGGAAACTGATCAAAGAGACAAGCAATATAGAATTAAGGAGAAATTTCCTAACAGTGAGGACAATTAACCAATGGAACAGAGTTTGCCTTCAGAAATTGTGGGTGCTCCATCACTGGATGTTTTTAAAAAGAGAGTAGACAATCCTTTGCTTGAGCAGGGAGCTGGATTAGAAGACTTCCAAGGTGCCTTCCAGCTCTATTCTGTTCCATTCCACTCCACTCCACTCTACTCTACTCTACTCTACTCTATTCAACTCTACTACTCTTCTACTCTACTCTTCTACTCCTCTCCCCTATTCTATTCTATTCCATTCCATTTCATTCCATTCAACTCTTGTTCCTATTCTTTATAGTCTAGTCTACTTTTTCTATTCTATACTATTCTATTCTATTCTATTCTATTCCATTCCATTCCATTCCATTCAACTCCTGTTCCTATTCTTTATAGTCTAGTCTACTTTTCCTATTCTATTCTATTCTATTCTATTTCCTATAACTATTCTATTCTTCACATTTTTAAAATCCTGCCCTAATTACAGTTGTAGCAGCAACAGCTTCTTTGACGAGCGGAAACTTCTTCCCTACAATTTCTTGGAAGGGCCATGTTAACTTCGCGATTCCTGAGGGTATCTATCATGGACTGTATTCTGATCCTGCCACAGAATCTAATTACAGAACATTCACCTTCCCTCCCAGGAAGACTTCATGGGGAATCACTAAACTCCCAGCTAAAATCACGGAAGAAGGGACCAGTGCAAGGGAAATTCTGATACTGCTTTACATGAACTGGCAGAAAACAAGAGGTCCTCACCTGACTGTAGAAAAAAAACCATGAGTAAAACTCATATAACAAACAATTAGCCTACATTTCATGGAAAGCACCCTTCCAAGTTTCCTATGCTAGTTACTTCTTGGGGTTATTTCTGTTTATAACTTCAAAGGTCTGACAACTTATCTATGAAAGCTACTTTATTGGTGTCCGTAAATAGAACAGAAAAAAAAATATTTACTTGTATCCTGCCTTTATTATTTTTATAAACAGCTCACGGTGGTGAACACATCCAACATATCTTCAACCCCCCCATTTTCCCCTACAACAAAAGGTCTGTGAGGTGAGCAGAGAGTGCATGACTAGCCCAAAGTAATCTGGGCTTGTCAAAAGTTTATGGAGAGAGGAAAGAGAAAGAGTGTACAGATACTCAACTCATGACCATAATTGGAATCAGAATTGTTTTTACTAAGCAATCAGGTTGTTGAGTCATGCCTGAATTTACAGCCCTTTTTTTGCCATGGTTGTTAAACGAATCATTGCAATTGTTAAGTGAATCACACAGTCGTTAAACAAATCCAGCTTCCCTCATTGACTTCCCTTGTTGGAAGCCAGCTCCAAAGGTCACATATAATATACTAGTTGCCAAGGGCCCAAATTTTCTCCAGGTGACCGTGGAGATGCTGCAATGGTTATAGGAGCGAGGACTGGTCATAAGTCAATTTGTTGAGTGCCATTGTAGATTCAAATGGGGTGGGCGTCAAAAGTTTTCAGCAACGGCTTCTCTGTCTGGTTGCTGGGTGGGCATGGCCATGGTGGCCTTGGCCTAGTTAGCCTCCTTCACCATGGCGATGGGGACATTTTTGCCCTTCCCGGGCTCCAGAGGCTTTCCTCGAGCCTTTGGGAGGGCAAAAACAGCCTCACTGGGCTCCGGAGACCCTATGAAGGCCAGAAATAGGAAGGGCCTGTATTTTGCCCTTCCTGAGCCTTTGTGTGTGCCCTGCACTTACCGGCATGCAAAACGGGCCATGCAGGGACTCCTGGGATGGGCAGGATAGGGTGGCCGGGGCCAGCCAGGAGTGGGATTTGGGGGTTCTCCGAACTGCACAGAATCTTAGCTAGAGGTTCTCCCAAACCCCTGCAAACCCCAAGCAGCCCACCCCTGGTTGTAAGTCAAGGACCACAGTGTTTCAAAAAATTTTGGAACCTCTTCTGTAGGTGTGGCCTGCTTTCCAGGTCCACTGGTGGAACCTCTTCTAACCGGTTCAGTAGATTTGACGAACCGGTTCTACCGAATAGGTGCGAACTGGTAGGAACCCACCTCTGAAGGATGACCTGTAAGTGGATCAAGCTAAGGAGGATGAATAGAAGTAGGAATGCTACCTCCCTAGAGGTGTTGTTCAACCAGAATAAAGTAGGAATCATGAAGGGAAGAAAGCAAAGAGAAAATGCTGTGTTGGTTTGCTCAAAATTATATTTCCAGTTGAATGGCTCAGAAGAAAATATCTCTTCTCTTTCCTGTGATTTGGAGCAATCCATTTGCTAAGTCGGCAGCCTCAAAAAAGAGGAGATTGGCTACATTTATTTTCAATTTATGAAGTTCCTCTGAGTATGTGTCTTTTTCCAAAAGGGAAGATTGGTCACGAAGTAAATAAAGCAAAAACATTACTCCCATCGCCCGTTTATTTGTTTTCTTTTATTCTAATTTTATTCCCCTGTATTTATCAACACAGAGAATAACTTGGAGGCAAGCAAGAGATTCCTTTGAAACCTCAGACAACAAAAAAATATGTTTCCTGATGCAAGAGTCAAGAGAGAAGTGTGACTAGGAAATGTTTGCCTGAAAAATGATGGAATTGTTGTGCGTTCCCAGGCAGCTCACATCACACACCCTTCTTTTCCATTCAATATTAGAGTGATCATAAAAAAAGTTTATTGCTGCAGAGATGAGCCATTTCTTATTAAGTGACCCGTGTAATATCGTTACTCCTCCTCATGCAGTGGCATACGGCTAACCCCATGGAGATGGATTGCTTATTTGCATATGCATGCAAAACCATTAAAAAGCACATTAAAGTTGCTCCCAGGAGAGAAAAGGGGAGACAAGAACTTGCAGTCATCACAAAAAGGGAGTCTGTCCCACCCCAAAACATTTCACTCTTAATTCCATGGAAAACAGACCAATATCTTGGTTAACACTGTCCAGGAGTGTGCTTTGCATATCCTCAACAATGTTCTTCCTTTCTAGCAGTGTTGTGGCCCACCAGCAGCCAGCAGAGCTGGCAACAGATTCGGACAGTAAGGAGGTTGGGGAGGAACATGGGCCAGTCCTGGAGTCTGGGGAAGGCTCTGATGAAGAGCTCTGTGTTGGAGGCAGAGCGGGGGCCAGAGCCATATGCCAGTTATCAGCTGACTTCAGAGTCAGACATCAGTGAGGCAGAGGAATAGCTGGAGCCTGTTCCCAGTGTGTGCATGCGCGGAGCTGCCAGACAAAGGGAACAGCTAAAGAACAGGGGTTGACTTGGGAGTAAGACCACAGGTGGACGATGAATGGCTCCTCCCAGAGGAAATAAAAGAGGAGAAGTTTCCATGAGACAACTAGTTTGCTTAATTGATTCATGACTCTCCAAGACTTCTTGCCACGTTTTGCAGATATTGGCCTGGAAACTCTCCAAGCCAGATAAGGTCTGTCATAATGCAATCTCTGGTAGACAGGAAGAAAGCAAGGATGGACCTTCCCAAGCAATTCACTGAGGAGAGAAGCAACTAAGAACTAAGGAGAAATTTCCTGACAGTTAGAACAATTAATCAGTTGAACAACTTGCCTCCAGAAGTTGTGAATGCTCCAACACTGGAAGTTTTTCAGAAGAGGTTGGATAACCATTTGTCTGAAGTGGTGTAGGATTTCCTGCCTAAGCAGGAGGTTGGACTAGAAGACCTCCAAGATCCCTTCCAACTCTGTTATTCTATTTCTCTACTCCAAAATAATTTCGTGTATCATTCTTGCTTTTTTGGGGCTGACACTCATACTGAAACCTCCCTGGTTTCCCACAGCCAATCAGAGGAAGTTATCTGAGATGTATTACCTTCTAATGTTATTCTTTTGAAGGGTTAAGTAATGTGTGGGAAGGAAGTAAATTTGCAGGTTGCTGAAGAAACTATGGTATAAGGAAGGGCGGGATATTGGCAGATGCCAGGACCATCTCATTGCTAATTAAGTTTTCTTTAGTCATGAGAACCTCTGAGATTCTCTTCTCATTTGCAAGAAATTTCGAAAGCAGATTCTCTTTTATCAGGCTGAATGAAACTCAATGGCAGAAGAAATATTGATTGCCCCCTTCAATGAAGTTCAAACCAAATGAAGTTCAGATGCAGAAGGAATATTGATCCCAGGCTCTTGCCAACATACAACCCTGTCACTTCTGCCCAGTTTTGAAGGCCAGCTTATAATACCACACCCTGAGGCCAGGAAAGTATTTTGTAACAACACCGCAATTCTGGTTTGGAGCTACCGTCCAGGGAAAGTTCACAAGAAAATTGAGAAGGAGACACACACATATTAAAGGTATCCTGTCCTCTTAAGATGCCAAGAGAAGGTTCTATAGTAAGAATCAACTAGATTGAATACAATTATGGCAAAATCTGCAAGTCCGCACAGTGGAGAGAATGCAAATCATTTGGAGAGCCAGACTGCTGAATCATCTGGCTGAGTCACTGTCAAGAAAAGGAAAGGCAAATGGGACGTTCTTAGTTGTATACATAGGTTTTGACAGACAAGTCTCCTCCTGCGTTAGTTAGAGTTCAGCTATGCTTTTTTGTGTGTTCTCCCCATTGAGGTGGCTAATATAGTCCTTAAAAAGCCCTTTAAAATCTCAACTTTTCTTCACCATAGGTAAAGGTTCCCCTCGCATATATGTGTAAGTCGTTCCTGACTCTAGGGGGCGGTGCTCATTTCGAAGCCAAAGAGCTAGTGCTGTCCGAAGACATCTCTGTGGTTATGGGGCTGGCATGACTAAATGCCAAAGGCACAAGGAACACGGTTAACTTCCCATCAAAGTTGCATTCTACTTGCATCTTGACATGGTTTCGAACTGCTAGGTTGGCAGAAGCTGGGACAAGTAATGGGAGCTCACCCCATTACGCAGCGCTAGGGATTCGAACCTGCAAACTGCTGAACTTTCTGATGGACAAGCTCAGCATCTTAGCCACTAAGACACCACATCCCTTTTCTTCACCACAGAACTCCTTTAAATACCCTTTGTGGCCGCGGACCATGACCACGGACCCCTAAGGCTTAACTCAAGATTTAAATCATAACATTTCTTCAAGCCTTTGCAGACCCACCTGTGATGACTTCTAGCCTCCCAGAGTTGTTCAGATATCAGATGGGAGCAAAACGCATTTAATAAATATAATAAACAATACAATATTTTGTCGGGCTCCAAAAACCAAGAAAGACATGATGTGATACTTTCAAGCTCAAGCAAATTTATTTATTGCTTCTTACCCATAGACAGAATCTTGCCAAACTAAAGCAGACTACCAGCCACATAAAGCATATTCTCTTGGAACTATTAAGGAGGAACTGTCTTCACCCTTTTTTTCTCACACACTCAGTTGCCTCTTGCTCCTCTATAAACCCTTCCCTGCTGGGAATCCAGACAACATTCCATCACATCTTTATAGTTACCAAAATGTCAAAAGATATAAAACTAATTAAATCGTAACATTTCTTCAAGACTTCTCAGACCCCTTCTGATGACTTGGTGGACCCTCAGGGGTCTGCTGACCATAGGGTGAGAACCACTGATGTATGCAATTGATGCATCAGTCAACATAAGTTGTCTTTTCATCTCCCCACCTAAACACCTACAGATAGGCAGTAATCACACCTGCATCTCTTAAACCGCTTGCCACAGGAGGGTATTTACTCCAGCTCACTCCCATGCCCTTTCATCAGCTATGTTAGGAAAGAATGTAAAGGAAGTTCTAGGTCAGAGGTGTCAAATTCAAGGCCTGAGGGCCAGATACGGCCTGTGGGGTGGCCCACAGGGCTGCCCTGGAAACAGAGGACTGCCCCACAGTGCCTCTGCCAGTGAAAACAGAGCTCGGAATGGCTCCATTTTTGCTGGCAGAGGGTTGCAGGAAGCTGTTGCAGCCGAAAATGGAGCTCGGGAGCCTGTTTTCACCGGCGGAGTGCTCAAGCCACCACAGGTGGTCCCAATATGAGTGATGTCAAGCTGGCCACACTCATCCTGGCCATGCCCCCATGCCCCCCCAGGCCAAATACAACCATGATGCAGCACTCAATAAAATTGAGTTTGAAACCCAACTCAATAACTCAATAAAATTGAGTTTGACAGTTTAATAGAAAGAAGGACTAGGGGAGACATGATAGGAGTCTTCCAATATCTCAGGGGTTGCCAGAAAGAAGAGGGAGTCAAACTATTTTCCAAGGCACCTGAGGGTAGAACAAGAAGCAATGGGTGGAAACTAATCAAGGAGAGAAGCAATTTAGAACTGAGGAGAAATTTCCTGACAGTTAGAACAATGAATCAGTGGAACAGCTTGCCTCCAGAAGTTGTGAATGCCCCAACATTGGAAGTCTTTAAGAAGATGTTGTATAGTCATTTGTCTGGAATGGTATAGGGTTTCCTACCTAGGCAGGGGGTTGGACTAGAAGACCTCCAAGGTCCCTTCCTACTCTGCTATTGTATTATTGTATTACCCTGCTCTAGATGCTTTGAAACCCAGGGATGAGAAATCACCAGTCTCCTCTCCTGCTCATCCTATAAAGATATGGACAGTATCCTGATCTCCCCACTCTTCAACAGGCCACTAAGGCCATTTTGACACCTTCTTACTACTTTCAAACTCTCACCACTTCTTAATCCATAACGCTACCCAAATGCACACAGCAGTGCGCACAATTCACTGAATATTTCGTTCTAGCTAGAAACTAGACAGGCTCAACGTAGCTCAGCCCAAACCATTTTACACAGTTCTCTCCAGCCTCCAGTTATTCACTTTTACAGCTTTTGTTAACACAGCTTATTCTTTTTAGCTTTTTAGGCAGCACGGTATATTATCCCTCTATATTATATTCCACACTAGAATTTTAATTGCATTTTTAATTTTAGCAAACCTTATCACATTTTACAGGTTTTGGTTTTATTACAAGCTCACAGCTTTTACCTTTCCATCTTTTGGACCTGTAGAGTCACCGTTGGTGTGTGGGTTTTTTTCTTACACACGGACAGGTTTTTTTTTTAATTGGAATCCCATCGTTCCCATGGTTCCACTTTGTCCTGGGAAAAGAACAAATTAAAGACATCCCCCTCCGTGGTTGTCCCAAAGGTGCTTTTTCAAGAGGCAACTGGACTTTCTTCTTTTTGTTTGAAGACCTTTCGCTTCTCATCCAAAATGCGAATCCAAAGTTCTGACTGAATGGTGGAGGACGGAAGGATTTATATTCCTTGCAGACAGCTGGTCATTTGCATCTTTTTAGTCATTAAGGCAGAGGTGGGTTCCTACCAGTTTGCACCTATTCGGTAGAACCGGTTCGTCAAATCTACCGAACCGGTTAGAAGAGGTTCCACCAGTAGATCCGGAAAGCAGGCCACACCTACAGAAGAAGTTCCAAAAAATTTTGAAACCCACCACTGGTCCTTGGATATAATTATTCTACACTATCATGCTCATATTTATAAAACTCAGTGCCTCTGTGAAAGGTAAGGATGACTACTGCGTTTGTGGTGCAATCAGAACATTGCGTGTGTTGAAGTTGTTTTAACGCAAACCAAAGATGCCTTTTAAAAAACAAGTTTACATCATATTCTTATGCATGCCAGTGCTGTGTGTGAGGTAATTTAAGGTGGTTCTGACAAGTGTCATCGGCATCTTCATATCCGGTCACATGGGCGGAAAGCCACTCCCATCCGGTCACATGGGTGGCAAGCCACTCCCACAAAGGAGGACACACCCACAGAGTAGGTTCGAACAATTTTTGAAACCCACCACTGGTCCTTGGATATGATTATTCTACACTATCATGCTCATATTTATAAACCTCAGGGCCTCTGTGAAAGGTAAGGATGACTACTGCATTTGTGGTGCAATCAGAACATTGCGTGTGTTGAAGTTGTTTTAACGCAAACCAAAGATGCCTTTTAAAAAACAAGTTTACATCATATTCTTATGCATGCCAGTGCTGTGTGTGAGGTAATTTAAGGTGATTCTGACAAGTGTCATCGGCATTTTCATATCTGGTCACATGGGCGGCACGCCACTCCTATCCGGTCACATGGATGGCAAGCCACTCCCACAAAGGAAGCCACACCCACAGAGTAGGTTCGAACAATTTTTGAAACCCACCACTGCATTGAGGCCATTTGGAGGTTTGTCCCTGTCCTCAGGGAGTGTGCCCCACAAATATATCCCTCCGTGACTCCCCTGCTTAACATCTAAATCAGTGATGGCTAACCTTTTTGTCATCGCATGCCGATGGCGTGTCTGTGCACGTGCAACCATAATGCAATGCACATGTGCCCTGCCCCCCTTGCCCATTTTTGGCTTCCAGATTGGTGCAGGAGGCTTTCCAGGCCCAAAACAGGCTGCAGAGGTGCTGCACGAGTCCCCAAAATGCAATGCAAACACCCCCCATGCATGTGCACACATGTCCCTCGCATAAACCCCACTGTGCAGACCAGCTGGCCAGTGGGAGGCACATGCATATGCCCAGTGGAGCTGAGCTGGGGAGATGGCTGGTGTGCCTGCAGAGAGGGCAGAGAGGGTGCCATAGGTTCACCATCAGAGATCTAGGTGAAGTCATGAAGAAACGGCTTTAAGAAATGCAGACTAGAGGTAGTCCTCAATTTATGACCATGATTGGGACTAAGCAGAGCGGTTGTTAAGCAAGCCACACTCGACTTTGCAAACTTTTTTTCCCCTGCCATGGGCATTAAACAAATCGTGCAATTGTTAAGTGAACTCAGCTTCCCCCCATTGACTTTGCCCCTTGGAAGCCAGCTGGGAAGGTCACAAATGGTGATCATGTGACCATGGGAAGGCGCAAACATTGTATATGCACTATTGCCAGGTGCCCAAATTTTGATCAAGTGACCGTGGGGATGCTTCAGCAGTCATAAGTATGAGGAATGATCTTAAGTCACTTTTTTCACCCTGGCTGAAACTTCAACCATGGCTAAACAAATGGCTGTAAGTTTAGGACTGTCTCAGTGGTGGGTTGCAAGCGGTACGCCCCGGTATGGGTGTACCGGAGCCTACCCGGAGCACCGGGTACCATTCCGGTACGGTGCTCCGGAGGTCCCACTCGTCCGCCCGCCCATGCTTCTTAACTGTCTTTAAACTCTTTGGCGCTTCCGCACACGGCACGTACAGCACCTGCGTGACGCTCCGCCGAGCAGCTGGAGCATCGTGGAGGCTCACAGAGGCATTGCTAGATGGTAAGATGCATGCACGTGCTGCGCATGTGTGCGCATTCTGCACAGCTTCATGTGGAGGACGCCAGGCCCCGTTGCAACCATACCAGTTTCAACAGGTTCCGGAACCACCACTGGATTGTCTGTAATTAAGGAAGAGGCAATATAGTTTTGATTGCCATAATTCATCCCAGCTCTCATTTGGCTTCCTCCTCTATCTCCATTAAACACTTTTATTAAAATCTTTCCATTTAAAACCCTTAGCTGGGAAGACGGTCCGATTAATGAAATGTATTAAATCGAAACAGTTATTAAATCAAAAAAGACGATTTTAAAATCAGCCATGGCCGTGCTCTTTGTAAGCCACCTTAGACGTTAGCACACATATACACCACAAAGGATTTTTACCTTAACTGCAGTTTATACAGCAAAAATAAGGGTGGCCTTTGGCTAGATCTGAACATGCTAACTTTTACTGACTATGCTGTTATTAAAAAGTATTAAAGTCCTGCTGGCAGCTTGAGTGGGGGGGGAAAGTAGCAATCCATCTTTTACTCTGGGAAAAAAAAAGGCATTATGTTCAAAAATAGTAGGAAAGCAATTTCATGAAAGTCTGGAAAATGAAAGCAATTGCAGATTTTTTTTTTTCTTTAAATAGAGAAAGATAACAAAGGAGGATTTTTTTTTCCTGCAAAGAAGCCTGAAGAGAAATGGATCAAATAGGTCAACATTAAGAACAGAAAAAGAGCCCCTGAAGGATTACATCAAAAATCCATGGTCTTCTCTTCCTATCTTGGTGAGCCAGGAAGAGCTTCTGGGAAGCTCCCAGAAGCAGTAAACTAAATGCAAGATGGGAGAAAATAGGCTGTTGGTTTTTTATTTTTTATATTTTTTGCTGATCTCCATAACAGTGTTATCGTTTGCAATGTGCTTCATTTTCCAATTTTAAAATAATGGCTTGTTGCGAGAAAGGGGTTTATTAACATAGTCCATGTAGCTCTGGCTCTCAGCATTGAAGCCCCTCTTATCTTTGCAAAGCCAATGCAATTCCTTAAGCTTACATTATTGTCAGCTATTTGGTTTTTTAATTATATCCTTCATTAGTTAATGAAGAAACAGCTCTGCAAATCACGGGGTGATACGGTGGATGGAATAAGTACATGGCAATACACACCCAGCTCCTAACCCGTTTTCAAAATGGACAATAAAACAAAAGAGTGAAATATGATGTGGTTTTCGACTACAACTTGTAGAGGTTTCTGCATAACAGATTCAATGCATTTGGAATAATACATTTTAAAAAATAGTTGAAGAGGCTTCTTGGATGAGAAGCGAAACGTCTTCAAAGAAAAACCAGAAAGTCCAGTTGCCTCTTGAAAAAAGCACCTTTGGGACAACCATGACCTGGATGACTGAGAATCTCCATAAATACATTTTTTTAAAAAAGGTCCCGCAAACTGCAACCACACTAGTTTCAGAAGTAACGTGATGATTTTTCATAATTAAATACATCAGTAGAAAATGATAGCATAGAAGTTTTGGAGAATTGTGCTACCATTATTGTTTCAATATCAGTGTCTAATCTCCTGCATGCATTTACGGAAGTAAATCTCATTGAATTCAGCAGTACTTACTCCAAAGAAAGTATGCATAGGAGTGCAACGTTAACACATTCAAAAACTGTACAGAAATGTCAAATCATAGGACTGGTAAATGAAGATGAACTTAAAAGAAAGATAACAAGTTAGAGAAGCAGAGGTTTAAAGCTGAAGAAATGGATTATTATGACACAGTAAAGTTTCGGAGGCACTATTAATCTAACAATAAATACAGAAGGGAAAAATGATAGAATCAAATGAGGAATAAACACTTAAAGGCTTTAAGAAGGCTAGACCTAATTTAAATCTATGGTTAAAACATTATCAGGCTGTAATAATTAGCAATTACAGTAAGCCATTAAAAAGAGGATTTCAATTGCAATAACATCATTTTTGAATTTTTTTTTAATTGGGCACAATCATTCAAGCTACCAAGATGACAGCTCTTCCTTGCTCACTTCAGTATAATCAGTAATGTACAAATTTAAGAAAATTGGAGAAGTCATCGCTCAGTCTTTATAGGCAAGAGGCCCAGACAGTTCAGAGTAGCAAACTACCTTACATTTTAAAAAAAGAAATCAGTTCACTCTTAGGAAAATCTTATCCCCGTATCCCAAAGGTGCTTTTTCAAAAGGCAACTGGACTTTGCTTTTCCTTGAAGATGTTTCACTTCTCATCCAAGAAGCTTCTTCAGTTCTGATGGAAACTTTTCAGTCAGAACTAAAGAAGCTTCTTGAATGAGAAGTGAAACATCTTCAAGGAAAAACAAAGAAAACCCAGTTGCCCTTTGAAAAAAAGCACCTTTGGGGGAACAATGACCTGGATGACTAAGAATCTCCATAGAACACTTACCACCATATCTGTAAGTGTGTGGAGAAGTAAAATGTTTGTGTTTTCTTTTGATGATCTTGAACAGTCTACACACTCTGAGAATCATTGATTAGAGAATTATGGGATTTGTAATCCAGCACATCTCAAAGGTTTCAGGTTGTGAACGTTCTTGCTAATAACATTTCCATCTGTCTTTATAATAATTCCAAAGAACATGATTCTTGCAATAACTTCTAGCCTCCAAGAATTGTTCAGATCCAACTCAGATGGGAGCAAAATAAATTATAAAATAAATAAATACATAAAATAAATAATAAATAAACAGTACAATCTTTTGTCAGGCTCCAAAAACCAAGAAAGACATGTTGTGATTCTTTCAATAATATTTTTTTTATTGTTTCTCATGCATAGACAGAATCTTGCCAAACAATCTTGCCACGCATGGACAGAATCTTGCCAAACAAAAGCAGACTCCCAGCCATATAAAGCATTTTTATTTATTTATTTATTTATTTATTTATTTATTTATTTATTTATTTATTTATTTATTTAAAGCTTTTATATGCCGCCCAATCCCAAAGGACTCTGGGCGGCTTACAAAGAAAATATAAAAAAAACATAACAACAATACAATTTAAAACAACAGTCATCCCTCATAAATTCATTCTAGTCAGGGCCGGACCTCAACAGTGAGGTCAACAGCCCCAGGCCTGCTGGAACAGCCAAGTTTTTACGGCTTTCCTGAAGGCCATCAGAGTGGGTATGGTCCGGATTTCCGGGGGGAGCTGGTTTCAAAGAGTCGGAGCAGCCACCGAGAAGACTCTCCTCCGAGGGCCCACTAGCCGACATTGTTTGGCCGACGGCACCCAAAGGAGGCCCAATCTATGGGATCTTACTGGTCACTGGGAGGTATGTGTCAGCAGGCGGTCTCGAAGGTATCCTGGCCCTAAGCCATGTAGGGCTTTAAATGTAGGGCATATTCTCTGGGAACTATTAAGGAGGAGCTGTCTTCACCCTCTTTTTCTCACACAAACTCAGTTGTCTGTTGCTCCTCTATCAACCCCTCCCTGCTAGGAATCCAGACTACATTCCATCACATCTTTATAGAAATGGATAAAATATTCACAGTTACCAAAATGTCAAAAGGTGTGAAACTAATTAAGTGACATTATGGATCAGGTTTAAATGATCATCACCTTCTAAATTGACTACAGTGAGTAAGATAACCTAAAAACTAGGCTAGGTATCTCAACCATGAGGTCTGAAGTTCAAGGCTAGTGGAAAGTCAGATAAAGTAGAATAAATGATTTTAGATGCTGGTAGATATTATTTTCTTCTTGCACAAATCATTAAGGAAAAAGAGAAAAGATGTTCACAGTACTTACAACTGTGAAAAGCCCTATTATGTACTTTGGCCATGAGAAAACTTCACTGACTCCTGGCTACAATGTATTGTATTGTTAGGAGGAACAATTTGTCTGTAATCTGTTTTCTGGTATGGAGCGCAACATTTGGAGAAGTGTTAAAAAAACAGTCTGGTATTAGTCAGAGAAGTGCAAATCTGTCTAATGCGTTTAAAAATGGGGACTGAATGCAGAAATCCATTCTTGACTCTTCCTTCATTTTGCAAAGCAGGCAAAGGTCTCAAAATGAACGAGTCTTTCTCATCTACCTCCGTGCAGTTTTATGAACCTGCCTTCATGCTTTTTTCCAAATAATTTTGATGGCAGCGTGTATTGTATATGTATAAAAAGTATCACTCAGCAGTCACAAAGTCCATGATATCTGAACTAACTATGGATGCTGAAAGACAACCAGAGCTGGGAAATTCACCACTTGGCAGAGCTGGCAACAGATTCGGACAGCGAGGAGGTTGGGGAGGAACATTGGCCAGTCCTGGAGTCTGGGAAAGGTTCTGATGAAGGCTCTGTGTCGGAGGCAGAGAGGCGGCCAGAGCCATATGCCAGTTATCAGCTGCCTTCAGTGTCAGACATCAGTGAGGCAGATGAACAGCTGGAGCCTGTTCCCAGTGGGCACATGCACAGAGTTGTCAGATGAAGGGAACAGCTAAAGAAGAGGGATCGACTTGGGAGTAAGACCACAAGTGGATGATGAATGGCCCCTCCCAGAGGTAATAAAAGAGAAGCAAAAGGGGAGTAGAGTTTGCAGGAGACAATTAGTTTGCTTAATTGGTTTGTGACTCTCCGGGAATCCTTGCCAAGTTTTGCAGATATCAGCCTGGCAGCTCTCCAAGCCAGATAAGGTCTGTGGCTGTAAATCCTCCCTTGAAAGACTTTGCTGGATGTGAATGTGCAGAATTCACAGTCAATTAATAAAAGGGGTTTTTGTTGGGACAAGGAGTTTCCTTCATGCTCTTGGGAAGCCTCAGTAGCCAGAACAGCTACTGAGAATCTGCAGCTACACAAATGCTATCAGACAATTTCTCCTTCCAGTATCCTCTTCTGGATTAGGGTAGAGTAGAAGCATTGGACATCTTGCAATGGACTAACTTATCTGTTCAGATGATGAGCTTATTGATGGTACCCTAAGCTCTACATTAATGCCCTCATTTTATGCAACTCATCCTCTACTTTCCACAGCTTGCTCAAACTTCGTTAACTCCTTCCTGTTTCACAGATCCTAGTCTAGTCTGAAATACGATAGGTTTGGTTTTGGTTTTATTAGTTTTGTATGCCGCCCACTCCCGAAGGACTCCGGGCGGCTTACAATAAAAAGGGAAAGGGGATAAATAAGACAAGACAAAATTTAAAATACAACAACATTCACAATCAAAGTGGGGCTGGATACTTCAACAGCTCCAGGCCTGCCGGAACAGCCAGGACTTAGTCTGTCTCTCAAGACAAACTGCAGCTCCATCTCACCATCCCTCATTGTGTCAATTTCAGCATCTTTCTGCATTGAACTATCTCTCCATAATCATGGAGCATGACAGGTATTTCATATTTTTCTTCAACCCCCTTATTTTTGAGCACCATAATTTTATGATGTCACATTGATGCAGCTGCCAAACAATTGAGGCATTTGGGAAGCCATGAAGTCTTTCCTTCTATATTCATTTTACCCAATGTCATTTTCTTAAAGTTCTCCTTAAGGAAAGCTAATAATATTAAAGCTTTTGTTTACTCCAGTAAGGTTATTGGGTTTTTTTAAGAAAACAAAAGTGAGGTTAAAAGTTGTCATTTCAGCTACTGGAGCTTTATATCCATTTAAAAGTTAGAACTGCAAACATGCCTCAGGGGAGAAAAGTGGATGACTTTTCATCATCATTAACGTGAATGTTTGTAACCCTTTGCACTTGATACTACTGTTAATTTAATACAAGACAGAATCTCCTCAAATTCTCCTAGAATTGGTTTGTTTGTGTTTACATTTTACAGCCACCAAGTATTTTCCTTATGCAGATATTAAATGGGGGGGAAATGAAGACCCAGAAAGAACCATTTTGCCCATAGTTGTATGTCGGTAAGCAGAAATTCAGCAAGCACAACTAGAGATAAATTGATAAATTAAAGCTTATCTTCTGTCTGTGGAGTAGTGGTGACTGGACAGACACTATCCCTGCATTTGATCCATTCCATAGGGATGATTTTTAAAAAATATTTTACTAACTGCCCGGGTATTTATTTATAGGGGAAAATGTAATTTCTAATGTTGGATTTTCCCCCTTACCAGAGGGAGCCCCCTTATGGAGTATTGTGAAGCCGTTACCATGGCAACTCCACTGTGCTGTACAGTAGAAGCCATTTTACAGCAGTACAGTGGAAGCTATTTGAAGGCACAACAGGCTGTATCATAACAGAACACACAACCCGAAGGGTGTTAGGGGTGTCTTACCCCCACAGTTTTTGTTTCCAGAGAGTAAGTCATCTGTGTACCAAGTTTGGTTGAAATTGCTTGAGGCATTCCAGAGTTATGCTGGAACACACACACACACACACACACAAACACACATATACACATCCATTTAGATAGATAGATGATAGGTAGGTAGGTAGGTAGGTAGGTAGGTAGGTAGGTAGGTAGGTAGGTAGGTAGATAGATAGATAGATAGATAGATAGATAGATAGATAGATAGATAGATAGATAGATAGATAGATAGATAGATAGATATGTTAAATTTGGTTGCCACCCATCTTGCCACAAGCGGACTCTGGCTGGCTTACAGTGAAACCATAAATATATGTATAAATATATAAAAGCACTTTAAAATTTCAATTAATGCAAGTTATAATTACAGGTAGGGAAGAAGAGAGGAGAATATACAGGAGGGGAGGTGGAAACTACTGTCAGTCAATTAACCATCTCCAGTGTGAATTCCCCCATTGGAGCTCAAGCCAACTGGCAGAATGTCTGGTGGATAAAATGACCTTCTATGTTGCAGTACACTTTTACATTTAAAAGAAGGAGGACAGGGCAAATAAGCTTCCTGGAGCACAAGGGAAATGCTGGAACAAATCTTTGGGGGAAAAATGAGATGGATCAAAGCAGGGATTGTATCTCTGGATTAGAGGGAAATAAATGAAGGGTGGAACACGCATTTAGGAGAATTAAATTGGGAACTCAAAAGCCAGCAAATTACACACAGAAAGCAATGGCTGTCTGGTTGTAATAGAGGTAATTAAAATATTGGGACCTGGAGTTATTTCAGGTCCACCTAGCAGTCGCATAGGGCTTTTAAACCAAATGCTTCATTAACACATCAACGCTACCCCACAATGTACATTTTCAATGGCAGGGGGGCTCTTTCCTTTGTATGCTAGAAAAGAAACTGGGGCAGCTGGGATGTTGTGGGACTTTTTCCCCCACCAAAGCTCATCTATAATGGGTGCTTGGCAGGAAGACAGCATGAAACATTTGCTAGTGTCGTGTTTACTCCCACATAGATTTCATATGTTGAAACATGCCCCCTCCCCATGCTTCCTCTTTTCTACATTTTTCCTTTTTATCTTTGTAAAAAAAAGTTTTTCACAAGGTCTCCATCTTTTTTTAAAAAATAATAAGATGTCCATGCTCCCAATTAGTCTGAACTTCTGGAAATTCCAGACATGAGGATATATGTATGAGATTAACTCAAAGCAATCTTCTGTTCCCATAATGCCTAGAAATGCAAAACCCTTAAGGTGAGGTCATCGTTGTGTACATAATTCTGAAACTGCAGGTGGTATAAAATATGCAAGCTGAGTAACAAATCCGACAAATGGACGTTTTTCCACAAAATAACTCTATTACATCCAGGTCACCTCTGGTTGCAGTTAAGTTGAGCAATTTAACTCAGATTTACACTTTTCTGAGTTCCCTCCCTCGCTCTTTTGCCAAACTTGTCACCAGAATTAGTAGAACAACTTTCATCTACATCCAAAGTTAAGATGTGACACCATCTGGAGTTCCACAGTGTAGAGTAGAGCATCGGTTTTGTAAGTCGGAATTCTTAGGGTTTTTCTTAGCATCTCAATAAAGTATTGGGGATATTCTCTTGTTGGAAAGTAGCCTTAGGCACAGCTAGCCATTCAGCATTCTTCATCAAATTTACTGGCCAATAAATCAGTTGACTAAGGTCTCCTGGGGAAAAAGAAAATCTCCAACCATTTATCAAGGCCATAACAACCTCTTAGCAGTGCTAGTACTAAAGGTAAAGGTTTCCCTCGCACATATGTGCTAGTTGTTCCTGACTCTAGGGGGCGATGCTCATTTAGGTTTCAAAGCCAAAGAGCCAGCGCTGTCTGAAGACATCTCCATGGTCATGTGGCCAGCATGACTAAACACTGTTCCCTTCCCACCAAAGGTGGTCCCTATTGTTCTACTTGCATTTTTCACATGCTTTTGAACTGCTAGGTTGGCAGAAGCCAGGACAAATAATGGGAGCTCACCCCGTTACATGGCACTAGGGTTTCGAACCACCTAACTCCCAACCTTTCAATTGACATGTTAGTACTACCACTACTGAAAAACTCCCTAGATCACCTTCTCACCTGACTTCCTCTGCTGGGACAATGTGGAAATACAAGAAGTTTGAGGGGTTGGCTGGTTGCTAGAGACCCTGTTGCTCAATTAAAAAGTATACCCCTTAGTTACCTTACTCAAATGCCATTCAAACAAATGTCATTGAAATACTCCTTCCCCTTTGAAACCAAATTCCCTCACATCAAGCTGAATAAGAAAAAGGGAATAAACCATGCTGATTCAAAATTAATCACAACATCTGATTCAAGAACATCAGTCATGGTACTGTTGTCATCAACCATGTCATAATTTGCCCATTTGCCAATCTTTGTATGCAGGACTATTATTGGGGTGGAGGACAGGAATTGATTGCTGGTCAATAGCCAATAGGGCTCCCAGATCTGGCCTGGGAAAAAAAAATCTGGAAAACATCCAGATGGCAATAAAAATCTAGAATTGTCCCTATTTCATCACTGCCATCTAGTTGCTGTTCAGATTTATGCAGACGATGTCTGGCAAGAACTCGCTTTACAAATTTAAAGCTTGTTTATTGAGCCTGGAAGACACGAGTGATGGCTCTGAAGATTCAATTGTGTATCTACTGACATCACATCAGTGATAGCACAACATGGGATCATAACTTCCCACTAAGCCTACTTCACTTAATAAGAAAAATATATTTCTTAATGGCACATTGGTTTGTCAAAGATTCTGGTAGATATTACCTTCTTAGAGAGGGTTTCTTTCTTTATGAATAGTGGGGAGCTCCAAAGGGTTTAATTTTCTCAGAAATCTATTTTTAATATCTAGGCATGCACCGACACAACTACAGGCACACACAGAGGTCCTAGTGGGATTAGAGGAGATGTATAGCAGTGGTCAGATGTTCAACTGGGGCAGTTGTCCAAAATTCAGTTTTGCTGTCTTGTGCCGTTTGTCCTCTTTAGCTGCAGATTAAGTGAAAGAAGGAGCAAAAAAAAATGAGGGATTTTTCAGCCACTTATCTCCAGCGTGGCTCTCCATCTTTTTAAAAAATATCTTGGCAGAAAATGCTGATTGTTTTCATTGATCTTTCTGGCTCCCAGCTTAATTTTTCTTCCCTTTTCTCTAAGTCCTTTTCATAGCCCCTTTTCCTATTCTCTCTAATGGCGGCTAATCAGAGCTTTGCATTACTGCCGGCTGCCAATTTGCTCCCTTTTGTCAGCTCTGGATTTCTCTCTGGGCTTTGTACCACTGGATGCAAGCCAATGATTGCTCACTGAGAGAGAGGTTTCTCCTGTCTGGCTGAGGCTTAATCTCCCACCAAGGAGATTAAGGAAGTATGTACCGTACCGTAAGCCCGTCTCCGACTCTTTGGAAACGGAAAGATTTCATTTGCAGGAGATGATGAAGGTCTCGCAGAAGCTTAGGGCCCTAAAACTTCTGTGCTCAACTTCAAGATGTCTAAGCAACTATTTCATTCTTTCTGTAACTTTTCATTGGGCCAATTTCCCCATTTTTGGAGTTTCTGCTCCTCCTAGGAAAATCCATTTCATATCCTTCTACCAACCCATTTCCTCACTGATTTATAAGAAGAAGGGAAGGAAGGGGGGAAGGGATCTCAATAAAACTAATTTACAGCTTTCTTTATATTGTGATGATTGATTGACTCATTTCCTCATTGAAAGGGAGGGGGGAGGGAGGGATCTCAATAAAACCAATTTACAGCTTTCTTTGATGATTGATTGACCCATTTCCTCATTGGAAGGAAGGAAGCACCCTTGCCCCATTTAAGGGGCGCCCATACCCAGGGCCATTGTTAGGTTTTGCTGCCATTAACATGATTTTTGGACAACACTCAGCAGTACTTTTTCATGTGGCTGTTTTTAAAAATAGGATTGCCAACATGATTGCTTGATTGAATATGGAAGAAGAAGAAGAGGAGGAGGAGGAGGAGAAGAGGAGGAGGAGGAGGAGAAGAGGAGGAGGAGAAGGAGGAGGAGGAGGAGGAAGAGGAAGAAGAAGAAGAAGAAGAAGAAGAAGAAGAAGAAGAAGAACAAGAAGAACAAGAACAAGAAGAAGAAGAAGAAAAACAACAACAAACTTTTATACCCTGTTGGTTGCATGTTTTTCCAACTGCTTTAGCATAAGACTTGCAGCGAGAACTAAAGAAATGCTTCCTGCATATTGCTAACATTTGTATTGATCTTACTGATGTTTGAGTTATTATTTGAGATCTCACCATTTCTTTGGGAGCTCAAGACTGTCCATGCAGAGGTTAACTTTATTTTATCCCACCCCCACCCCCAAAAGAGCTGAAAAAGAACTAATGAGCTCAACAATTGCCTAGAAGACATGTAGGGACGTTTTCATTAAATTCATCAGCAAAGTTCTGAAAACTGTGGATTTATAATTTAAAAAGTACCTTTCCATCTGCCTATGGTTGAATGAGGTCCTCACAATTTCCCACTCAATGACCAATGGACAGAAATGCTCATCTTAAGAATCTTCTATATGATGCAAGCAGAGAGACTGAAAGGTACATTTGAAAATGTAATGTACCCTGGATGTGTCACAATGTTTATTATCACATTAAAATGTATTTCCACCCACATCTCTTCAGTGATAGCCTCCTGGAGCAGTTCCAAGTGAGTTTTCCTAATCACAGCTAAAGTCAATTAAATATCAACCACCATTGTACAAATTATATCGTACTTAATAAGAGGGTATAGTAAACTAAATGCTCTCAAATAGCAGTGTTTTACATCAAATACCAACTCTCCCTTTTTAAAGCCATAATATTTGACTTCCATGATTTTGCTAACAAGTTGCCAGCCAACAATAATGTGAACAATCTGGGGGGTGGGGGGGGTTGCATATCAAACAGGGGTCTTTAGTAATGTTTACTTTTTTTGTGATCATACTTCACAGATGACATGATCCAGTACTTTTTTAAAAGCAAACTTGAATATTATGGTTACACAAGTCCTTCATGGATTGAACCCTTTTAAATAACCAGACTACATTTGGCTAAGGAGGCACAGAACAAAGCTTCCATTGGATAAGTAGATAGATGATTGGATGGATGGATGGATGGATGGATGGATGGAAGGATGAATGGAGAGGGAGGGAGGGAAGGAGGGAGGGGAGAGAGAGAGAGAGAGAGAGAGAGAGAGAGAGAGAGAGATGAAGGAGTCCTTGCAGATTTTATTCTGCTAGTTGTTGCTGACTATAGGGGGCAGTGCTCATCTCTGTTTCAAGGCCATTAATCCAGTGCTGTCTGAAGACATTTCTGTAGTCAGGTGGCCAGTATGACCTCATGGAGTGCTGTTACCTTCTCACTGAAATGGTACCTATTTATTTACTCGCATTTGCATGCTTTCAAACTGTTAGGTGGTCAGGAACTTGGGTGAGGATGAGAGCAAACCCCATCACAGACATGGCACTTAGGTCTCGAACCTGAGCTGCTGGCTTTCCAGGCAACAAACCCAGTGTCTTAACTCCAGAGCCATCATTCCACCCAATTAGAGGAACATTACATCTTTGGAATGAAGGTACGGGATCAGCAAGCGGTAGTTTAGGATTGATGGAATGTACATTAAGTAGACAAATCTTGCAAGCGATCACTGTATTGGACCAAACCACATCTCAGTTCAAATCAAAGAACTCCTGGATGTCCTAAACAGTTGTGATGAGCAATGACCTGGAGGAATATGTGCTAGTTTGTTATCAATGTTGATGATTATACAGATTAGGGAAAATAGGACTGGCAAAATAAGACAATGACTTTTACAACGACTGATCTTCATAATATCCCTGCAAGTCTCATATTTCTTTATACTAACTTAAGAAAATCCCATTCATAGATGTCATATAAGGTAGATGAAAAATGGGCTCTAACTTAATCTAATTTCAACTCTTACCATGAAGAAAGGTGCCCATTTGGAAGGCTTTAACAATGATGGATATATTAGAGTCTATTCCACTTCCGAGCGTATTTATTAGTTCACTCACTCACGCCTATTAAACCAATTTAGATGGTTCAGTCTAAACTGTACAATTGAAGCACACTATAAATGTTTAGGTTACTACCTAAGTTTAATGGCACTCTTAACAGAACTCATTTTTTTTCTTGTCCCACCATAAATTAGTGGGTGAGATTAGCCCGTATAGAGAAGTACTAACGGATGCTACTTCCCATGTCAGACTGATCTGTGATTCTGTTTCCCTTTGATTGTTTCCTTTCTTTTTGCAGCATGAGGCTTGGCTTCCCTTACCATCTGGTGAAATAATGCTCAGTAAGGTCTATTCTGTGAAGTGCCCATTTTCTGCTTGCCTGCACCATGGTGTCAAAGGGATGGGTTGCATTATCTGCAGGTGCAAAAAAAAAAATCACTTGGCATCCTCTTTTGACTAGTCAACCACTCATGACTCTGATCTCTCATCTAGGCTCAAAAAGCGAAGCTAAGGAAGAAGAATGGCTTCCTGTTTTGCTTTATTGTTTTCCAATTTATGAGGCATAGCTTAACCCAGAAAAGAGACTTGGCAGCTAAATCATATAAGCCTCTGCTGTTAATTAGTATCCATAGTAAGAAGAAGTGTGATCAATTTGTCTGAGTCCATTTCTAACCCATCAAGTCATTAGACTCTTCGAAGCAGTCTAGAAAAGGAGAATATTTCTTGGATTAGTAATGCAGTTTAAGGCACCACCTGTGGACACCGGGGTACAAATATTTGTGCGTGTAGAACAAACAACTTTTTGAGGGTTACTTAAAGCTATGGCTTAGTGTTTACTGAGCATCACCCTGGCCACCTGTCACACCACAACAATGACATTGAAAGTAGCTCTCTCATCTGCCACAAACATCATTCCAACTGAAGTCAAAATGGAGAAGCCATGAACACAGATTTTGCTTCACAGAGAAGCAAATAGTACTGAATATTTTCTTTCAAAAATTGGCCGTTGTTCATTATTATCCTTGTACATCATACATTCAAACAGAGATCTTATTCCTTCATTTTTCAACAAAATATTCTAAATAGTCACTATATATATATATATACCAATTTTTAATTATTCCCTTATTAAAATTATTTATCAACAACAAAATATCATTGTAATATGTTCTTAGGGTTATACATTATATCACCAATCTTCTATCAAGTATACATAAAATCATTGTTATCCTTACCCTTTTTAAAACATTGCTGAGTTTCCCCCATAAACAGAAAATTATGATTAGGAGTGAGAAGGAGCTGCTGCCTTCACTCTTTTGATGATGGGTGTCATAGGACTTGGTTGACCATTATAGAAAACAGCTGAACCCTTAGTCCACTCCAGCAGTTCTCTTCCTACGATGATGGACAACATCAAATGAAGATTGTCTTGTTCAAATGGCAGTACTTTACAAACTGCCTTGCTTGGAGATATTTTTGTTTTTTGGTAAAATTGGCAGATTCAGGATGGACAATGGAAGTGTTGTTTTTCTAGTATAGATAGTCCTTGACTTGCAACCATTTATTTAATGATAGTTTGAAGTTAATAATTACACTGAAAAAACAAGTTATGACTGCTTTTCACACACACAACCATTGCAGTATCCCCATGGTCATGGGATTAAAATTTGGACGCTTGGCAACTGTCATGTACTTATGACTGATGCAATGTCCTGGAGTCATGTGGTCACCTTTTGTGACCTTCTGACAAGCAAAGTCAGTGAGTAAGCCAGACTCACTTAACAACCTTAAATAAGTAACAAAGTTGTTACTAACTTAACAACTGTAGTAATTCCCTTAACATGGTGACAAGGAAAGTCATAACGTGTGGCAAAACTCATTTAGCAACCGTCTCACTTAGCAATAGAATTTTTGGGCGCAATTGTGGTAGCAATACACGTAACATGCCAGGTGATGCATCACCTGGCATGACAAAGTTCCAAATAGTGCAATCTTGGAACGCGCGGGAATTTCTAGCTTGTATACACTATTGAAACAGTGACGTCTATGCTGGTTTGGGCATGTCATGACAATGGCTGATGGTCCGATTCCGAAAGATCTCCTGTATGGAGAATTAGTGCAGGGAAAACACCCCAGAGGGAGGCCACAGCTGTGATATAAGGATATCTGCAAGAGGGATCTAAAGGTCTTGGGAATGGACATTAACAGCTGGGAAAACTTGATCTCTGATCATTCAGGTTGGAGGCTAAAGACGCAGCATGGCCTTCTCCAATTTGAAGAGATGCTTTTTCGGCAGCTGAAGCAAAGAGGCAGTCCTGGAACCAGTGAAATCTGGAGGCTGGGCAGGGAATGCATCTGCCCTCAGTCTGGAAGGGATTGCCACTCCCAAATTGTCCTTTTTAGCCACACCAGATGCTGTTTTAGAACCTCTTTTCAGAGCACGATATCATAGTGCCTTGAGACTGAAGGATGCCAGTGACCTGTAACATGTAAGTAGCACCTGGAACTCATGACAGTTATGTCAATATTCTTCTTCAATATTGATTATAATAGTTAGGGTTCTTAGGAATTGCTGTTGAACAACCTCAAGGGAATATCAGTACCCACCCTTGCTTTAGGCATAGATGTTCTTTTTCAGCATAGTTCTGCTCACTGAATAAATATTATGCATTAAAAACTAAGCAATAAATGGGCCATACTACTTAGTATACCCAAAGACAAAAAACACAGCTCGAAAAACACACACAACAATGCATGTGTTAAGGTTGTGGTGGGGAACCGAGTGCCAAAATACACTCTATTTGAGAATAATCATTAAACAAAGCTCATATGAAAATATGTCTGCATATTTTCCTGATGAATTTGCATATTGATGTGTGTTGGGTTGAAAAAAACTTGTCATCAAAAAATAAGGAATGGTAATAAGGTGAGCATGATAGATTTGCCCCCACCTACCAATCTGCCATGTCCCTAATCATAGCAAGGATGCCAAACACACTGTCAAAAGTTGATGTTGAGGAATGAACAAATGATAATACAAAATAAGAGGATTCTTAAATATGAATTATGTTTCCTCTTTACTGAAGGCAACATTAGCATGAATACAAAAGCAAAAGCCGTTAACCATGATTCAAGAAATGGCACAGTCTTCCCAACCTGCTTAATGTATCTTCCATCTAAATGCAAAATATTGTTTATTTTCCACCGCGGTACTTAATACAAGTTTGCATTCCACTGATGTGTCACCTTCCTTCATTATGAAACAGTACTTGCGTTTTATAACTACAATTGTTGAAGAGAGGTTATGAAATACATTTTAAGAGTCTGTCTCAGGAATGCAGAGACACCTCTTGGAGCAGATGGCTCAACAGTTTGGGAGGAAGCGATTTATAACCTAAAAGTAGCATTTTAACAAGACTGTGTGTTCTCAATTTACATGTAATGCTCAAGAAACACTGCTAATTTTGAAGCCACAATTGTGTTTCAACTGTCTTTCAGTGGAGTGGTTTTAAAAATAACACTTGGACAGCGAGCATGTTTGAATGGAATTGATTAAGGGCTAACATGAAAAAGGATTACTCCTTTCTTTATTACTTAATATTTCACCTTTTTTCTTGATGGTTAAGGTTATATTCTGGATAATATGTTTAATCATTTAAGGCCAAGATAGCATATATCCCACATAACTTTATCTTTATAACAACTTTTTAATATACATTTTGCTTACAAAAATGGACAAAAAGAGAACCAGAAAACATCATGACTGAGTGGAAAATTAACTCTGGAGCTTTTTGATGTTCCTCTAATCACAATATCCAACCCACTTGGATGGGTGAAACTTAAGCATTCTAAATATGTGATTTGTGACTCGCCCCTAATTAATTTTGCTTTCAGTATCCTCAAAACTCATTGGTCACATGTTGTTGCATAATATGGAATCCCATATCCCTTGCTGAACTCACCCTTCTGACTAAGCCAAGGAAGAAAATGCCTATTATAAAAATGAACCATTATGGAACTAGCATGGAACTCCCATGTTAAAAGTGGCAATTTGCAAGTGTTTTCTTCCCTTCTCATTTTTTTTCTGAACAGCACAGAATAAAATGCATAAAAGTAGAATATCCATAATTGTGAATACAAAAGTTTTATCGAGAACACTACCCTGTCTCCTACACGAATTAGCCAAATATAACAGTC
This sequence comes from Thamnophis elegans, assembly GCF_009769535.1. Taxonomy (NCBI): domain Eukaryota; kingdom Metazoa; phylum Chordata; class Lepidosauria; order Squamata; family Natricidae; genus Thamnophis; species Thamnophis elegans. The sequence goes on along the minus strand of NC_045552.1, from coordinate 48,564,529 downwards.
AACCACAAAATTAATTTGCCCCCTTTGTTATTAACTAAGTTGAGCAAGTTAGGGCTAGGCCTCTTTGACCAACTTCTTCTATGTGCTATGTAGTCCTCCCTGCCCAGCAGTAATATTGTGGTATTCAATCCAATCAGAGATTGGATGACAATCATTAAGTAGGCTACTTGCATGGATAAAAGAGCCTTTACTGTCCTCATAAAGGGATAATACTAATCTCTTGATACCTCTCTTGTCTACAAGTGTGCAAATGCACAGACAAAAAAACCCTCGTTTCTACATAATACATAATTTAGAGAAAATACTGAATGCAGAAACAAAAACCACTGTGTAAGAAATCATTCTTCCCTACACACACGTGTGCGCACGCGCGCGCACACACACACACACACAAGAATAAAAAAAAATTATCCCCTGCAGCTGGTAAAAACTTGCTATTGTAATTCCATGCTAGACCCTTACAATTTTCCCTTGAATAATATCCTACAGTGGTGAGCTGTGCAGACTGATAATAAATGGAGTGGGAACAGAAGAAGGTGGGACTAAGGGGGGGGGGGGGAGATGGAAAACATATAATACACATTTGCCTTTATATACTCTTTTCTTCCCAGTGAAAAATTGGACTGCCTACTATTACCTTTTTCTATACCTCTTGTGTTTCCATGATGGTGCAGTGGTTAGAATGCAGTGATTGCAAGATAACTCTGTTCACTCACTGCCAGGAGTTCAATTCTGACAGGCTCAAGATTGACTCAGCCTTCCATGCTTCAGAGGTCGGTAAAATAAGGACCCAGATTGTTTTGGAGACAATACACTGACTTTATAAACCATTTAGAGAGGGTTGTTTAAGCACTATGAAGTGATATATAAATCTAAGTGCTAGTGCTGTTCTCCTTCCTTCCTTCCTTCCTTTCCTCCCAGTGGTTAGAATGCAGTATTGTAGGCTGACTCTGCCCACTGCCAGCAGTTCAATCCTGAGCGACTCAAGGTTCATTCAGCCTTCCATCCTTCCAAGGTCAGTAAAATGAGGGCCCAGATTGTTGGCTGCAAGATGATGACTCTGTAAACCATTTAGGGCTGTAAGGCACTGTGAAGAGGTATATAAGTCTAAGTGCTGTTGCTATTTCCCTCTTTAGAAAATTAAATAAAACAGGGGGAGCCTTTATCTGATTAGTCTTCCATGAAGCAAAATGTAGGACAAGAGGAAATTGAGAAATAGCTGTGTCCTCTCAACAGGCATAATCAAGGGAAAGAAAAGAAAAGGCATCAAAGCCTTCAGATGTTTGTGGGGGGGGGGGTACTTCACCAAACCCCTCTTTTTGTTCATTCCCAATACCGAGATCTTCCCAGTAGAATATCATCAGCTGAGTACAGAAGAGGTCATGGAAATGCAGCCATGGGAAAGAATAATCAGGAGTATGAAAAATGGAGACAGTTTTGAGTATTTTTGAGGTTCTATCATACTGCAGAAGAGTTCAACCAACTGCATTTAAGAGAACCTAGTAGGCACAAGAAGTTTAAATGTAAAGGGACTTTCACTTTTATCCCTAGATTGTGATCTCCTTTCTCACGTTTCAATCATCAATTTGTAGCTTCTAGCACCTATCAGCCTTTGTATTACATCTGAAGATATCACAGCAGGAAAGAATTTTCCCATAAAGCTCTGTCCAGAAAGGATGCCAGGAAGGTTGCAGAATGATAGAAAGGTTTCTAACATGAACCAGCAACAGTGGCCTTTTCACCACTGCCAGTCAGAAAGCAAAGTAAAAAAAAGAAAAGAAAGAAGAAAAGAGAGGTTAGAGCTGAATTGCTCATCACCTCAAAGATAAAAGAGACAAAATTGCGAAAGTCTACAGAAGATGACTTTTGGAATTCATTCCAATCCCTTCATAGCAGCCCTGTTCTGCATTGCATAATCAGGAAGAAGATTTAGAATGGAGCAGCTGCACCATTCCCATAGAGATGTATTTGGGATAGTTTTTTTTTTTAACCAAAATACTTTGTTCCATACCTCCCCCCCTCCAGCCTGATGTAGCCAATTTCTAAATCTGCCCTTTTTTAAACCAGTTTTTACTACTACCACACTCAATTCGGCCTTGTTCTGTTGAGTTTCCAAAAAGTTGGACTGATGGCTAAAGTGTTCATCAGTTGTATCATTTCTAACACCTCCTTGAGTTGAAGCAATCATCAAAAGCAAACAGGCGCTCTTTTGCAGAAGAAAATGAAAAATGGAAAAGCAAGTTTCAGCCCAGCATTAATTATTTCACAGGCTTTCACCCAAGGAACATGTGTTGTTGGACAAATCAATAAACTTTCTCTCCCCAGATGGGAACAGCACAGTTCGCCTGACTATCTGGGAGACCAGAATTCAAAAGTTTCGCCACAGGGTCAAAAAACTAAAATTGTCAAGGAAAAAATGGAATATTCTATTTGTAGTGAATCATCCTATCCCTCAAAACAAAGAATGTGTTCTCCATCAAAAGAATTCAGTGATCTGGTATCCCCATTATCTTCTGATATGTAGGGTAGAGAGGTTTGACAGTGCGTCTTTCCATATAGGATTCTCCCAAGACGTTCCATCTTGGCCAACTTCTCACAAACAGTTTTCAGGCCCATCAGAGTTTATAAGAGGCATCCCCTATTGGTTTTTATATGATTTTGTTTTATTTTTAAAAAAGATAAAAACTAATACAAACTTAATATAAAGTATGGAAGAAAGAAGAAAAACAAAGAAGGCAAAGAGGAGGCAAAAGTACAAGATAAGAAAAAAGTTGAAAAATATTAAAAGACAAAGAAGTCGACTCTGATATTCTTCATATCAGTTATAAGCACAATTATATTTTAATGTATCTCTCTAAAGTTACATAATACTCTGTCTATTATCTATCCCAGCGGTGTCAAACTCGATCGTGTAGTGGGCCGGATCATGACATATTGCAATGTTTTTTGCCTCGGCGGAGCTGGGTTGGGCTTGGTCTGCATGATCCCTATCCAGCCCGTGGGCCGCCAGTTTAACAGGCCTAATCCCTCCCATCTAATCATCCAAGCCATAATTCACAAGTTCTTCTTTTTCAGTTTTGTGCAAAAAGTCCATAAGATGTTTCTGGTCACCAATAAATGTTTATCCATCTCACAAGATATATATTTATGTTATAGCATAACATAAATATATATCTTATGGATTATTCCTTCTTTGTCATAGGGCAGTGATGGTGAACCTTTTCAGCACTGAGTGCCCAAATGTGCATGAATGTGTGTGCATGCGCACAAGCTGGAGCACCAGAAACCCCAAGACCAGCTGGCCAGTGTGCACATGCCTGTTTTGGGCTATTTTGGGGGCATTTTCAGGCTGTTTTCTGACCATTTTCTGGGTAATTTTCTGGCCGTTTTCAAGGCTGTTGTCAAGCCATTTTTTGTCCATTTTCTGGCTGTTTTCTGGCCATTTTCCAGATCATTTTCTGGCCATTTTCAGAGCTGTTTTCAGGCCATTTTCTGGGCTATTTTCATGCTGTTTTTCAGACCATTTTCTGGTGCTCCAGCACCCACAAAGACCAGCTGGCCGGTCCTTGTATGCATGCCGGAAACCAGGAGAGTAGCTGGCGATGGTGTGTGTGCCCACAGAGAGGGCTCTGTGTGCCACCTATGATTTTTCTGCCATAGGTTCGCAGTCACGGTCATAGGGCCTGCCCTTAGGAACAGCACTCCTTTCCCCAAGGGTCAGATGATCCCAAGTTCATTACTCTGTAGCAAGGCCTTTAAAACCCGCTTCTTTCCTTAGGCACTGTGAATTGAGATGTTAGGTAAGCCAGATCTGTGTTACTACTATGTGATAAAGGTTGCTTTTAATAGGCACTGACCCACTGAATATTGGTTTAATGGATTGTTTCCTGTTGTAGTTTATTGTGATGAAAGTGTGAGGGTTTTGTGTCATGACTTTGAATGTATAATTAGCTACCCAGAGTCATGTGAATGAAATGCGCAGCCATATATACACCGCTTCATGTAAATTAACAAAATGAACTAAGGAAAAGGTGGGAATGCATTTTCTCAGTAGAACTCAGCAACCACTTAGAGATGATAAAAACTGCATGTGTAATTGTCACATTTAAGCGTCTCGTGCTACACCTGGCAATATTAATATCTCTTCTTTCCTTCTATATATTATTCCCCCGCTTGCTCTGTCCTCACATGTTTGTCTGATACCCTAATATTCTCCGAAGGAAAAACAGTTTTTACACATCCTTCTTACTCCACTTTATCAGTGTGAATTAATTCTTGAGGGGCATTTTATCGAGCTTAATTTATTAACAAATGAAGCTTCAATCTAACTCTACCCTCAGTTACCATAAATTTTAACCATTGGCTTACAATGGTAGCTTATTCCAACAAGCCCTCTTCTTTCAGAGGCTGGCTGTCCCACTGGCAAACACCTTTTATTATATTGGATATTTCTTCCAAAATATTAGTCAAAATTAGCTTCCTTGTCAATTCCATCCTTTGATTGTAACCCCATAATATCTATCACTGAGCATAAGAGGCAGGTAATTCTTTAGATTTTCACAGCTGCCCAACTCAACTGCCACCTCTTAAACAAAACTTCAGGATATTATACCAAACCAGAGAGAAAAGCATGCATCATGAACAAACCAAACACAGTTCAATCCAGAGGAAACTTTGAGGAAATGTCAGATCTTCAAATACTATTTAAAAGATGCTAGGAGAAGAGGCTGCTGAAATACCTGGGTGAGATGTTCTTCTAGATTGCCAGTTGGGGATAGAAAAGACCAGTTATCTATGCCCCATTGGAAAACATTGTTTTTAAGAGGTGGGATGCACTGTGAACCGACTCTGTGGGATCTTCCTGAATGAAGTTTTCAATGATAGCAACCATCGGGAACATGGTGCTGAAAGCCACTAATATGTTAATCTTGCTGATTAGAAAGAGGGATAGACACGTACTGCAAGGAGTCCATTTGTGAATAAGTCAAGATTCCCCCTGGAAACCATTTCCAAAGCAGCCATGAATAGTAGCCCAAAGGTAGCTACGTAGTCCCAAAATCACATTGTAGGGAATTGTTGTTCAGCACCATGGATAGTTCCCACAGAAACTGGATGGGCATTTATTATGAGTCTGAATTCAGCAACTGTTAAAAGGAGACAAGCCAACTTCCTTGAGGATAGGGTTTGCACTAAAATGCACACATACATTGTGCACAGAATGCAGTGGTGATGTCCTGACATCAGCAGAATGAACATAAGTCAACAGGTTTGGTATGAGAGGTATTTTTGCCCCTAAACTCACACATTGATCCAATCTGCTGAAATTATCTGTGAATTTTTTAAAGCAAAGAAAAGGCATAACATTGCCCTACAGGGCATAACATGTGTCTTCTCTGAAATAGGTTCATGTGTCTTCTCTGAAATAGGTCAAAGTATCTGTATACTACAGATACTTTGAGGGCTGAAAAGATTGTCACAGCCAGCCAACCAGACATGGGCTATCCCTCCCTACTCAAAGTAAACATCCTCTGAGATTTAAAGCAAGAAAACTATGGAATTAGGCAGAGATAGTTGATCCAATATATTTGTTCATTCAAAGCTTACAACAATAAGGTCAACAATATGCCATAACCACTGTGAGTTTCACATTTTGTTAACCCTGTGTGTGCCTGCTTACTTCACACGCCCCATGTATGCACCAAGCCTCAAAAATGTGCCTAAATAGGACTGTATAGAGCTGGAGTGGGCCCATCCATGATTTCTGCTACTGGTTCGGACAAACCAGTCCAAACCGGCTGAATACCACTCTTGGCCATAACAATCTAGTGCACTATACACACATACACACAAGAAAGCATGGTTTGCAGAACCATCTTTAAGGTCATTTAGCTTTAAACCACCAAGGATTCTTGGGAAGTGGGCAGTCTATAAATTGTATAAATAAAACAACATAGTATTGAAAATGCATTCAACAACTGAATGTTGGCTACACTGTTGTCATCTTTTTTTTCTAGTATTCTATTATTTGAACTTTGCCAATAATGTTCCCTGAGAGTCCTAAAATAGCAGAATGGTTTTGGTTCAATATTTACAATTAGTAGGGGAAAAAAGAACCAGCCATTCACTAAACATTCTTCTAAAACAGTAACAGGAGTGGTAGAGATCCCCCAAAGAATAGTAGTTATAAAGTAAAATACAGACATCAAATATATAGCAATAGCAGTAGACTTATATACCGCTTCATAGGCCTTTCAGGCCTCTCTAAGCGGTTTACAGAGAGTCAGCATATTGCCCCCAACAATCTGGGTCCTCATTTTACCCACCTCGGAAGGATGGAAGGCTGAGTCAACCCTGAGCCGGTGAGATTTGAACCGCTAACCTGCTGATCTAGCAGTAGCCTGCAGTGCTGCATTTAACCACTGCGCCACCTTGGCTCTGGTGAATATGAACAAATATGTCTTTGTAGTCTGAATTCCTCAATGTTTTAATATTTGAAGTCAGTTTCTCCAAAACAACAATATTCCACATTGCCTATATCCATCCACTTCTCTCACAAAACCCAAGTGATTTCCTTATTTTACTATAAGAGCAGGACAGAGATAAATTCTTTCTGGCCAGCCATTTCCTCAAGTGACTGGAAAATCTCTCTCCCAAATGTAATAATCTTTGAGCCAGTTAAGCCTATGTAAATATAATTGCCCAGTTCTCAAGAGGCAAAATAAGAAAATTTCCTTCTGATGCTTAAAGGATTATGATGTTGATGCTACATAAGTCTCCTGGAGGAAAACATCAGCATGAATATTTTTTAAGATGGGGGAGAAACTCCAACTTCCTGATTACAGATGACTGACTACTGTGTTGTATGTCTTTAATAAGGATGGAGTTGGAACATATCCTCTCAACATACAGCATGAAGATTTGTTTTTAAGAGAGTGTCTATTTCTTCAAAGTATCCACAGAGAAAGCTCTCCAAGTACTTTTTAACAGTCCCCATCCAACTAAAAAAAAAGCAATTTGAGCATAAAAGCAGCCACTGGGACACATTTTCTATTTTAAAAAAATATTCACAAGAAGTCATCCAACAGATTTTGGAATTTAAAGGAACTCTGAGAGAGACAGGGGGTAAGGGAAGCTGGTTGCTAGGGCTTTTTCTGAAGGGTACTACTCAGAAAATGGGGATGCAGCATGAAAGAAATTCACTTACCAGCCTTCAACTGAACTTGTTGTGATTTGGGATCTGACAAGTCCAAATAAATAATTAAAACTAAGAATTTCTTTACTCCACTCTCTATGTTGCTTTCAGACTAACAACAGAACTGGTTGAAACGCTCTGTGCAAACTGAATAAGGAAGTGATGGGGCTTAGAGGAAGAGAAAAAAGGAGGGGGGGGAGAAATCTTCAGCTTATCAAAATTGTCATGGCAATACATTACATTTAGCAGAAATTGGGATCCTGTTTAGCAAGTCACTTCAGCTTTTCTATCTCTCAACTTGTCTCAATTCTAAGCCATAAAGATAATTCTTTATGTGACTGACAGCCCTCTAAGTTGTGACAGCTTAAATTAATGTTTTGATTTCTCTCACACTCACTCTCTCTCTCTTTCTCTGCACAGAATACAAGAAAAACAACAACTGCCAGGGATGGGATAGGACAGAAAGTTGTAAAAATGTAAAGCAAGCATGGCAAAGTAGCAAAGCCAGAAGGGAATCTTTTCTGGTTTTATTATCTTGTTAATAAGTTTTGCCACTTCTCCAACAGTGGTTGAGCTGTCTCTTCTCTACCCCATTCCAGGAGCTATAGAGCATTTCATTCCATCAGAAAAACGTATTCTAATTTCTGGAGAGAACCGGCAGGGTGTCTGAGTCTATTTAGCCAAACTGTCAGAAAAATCCTTACTAAACAAGGCTTACTCTTTAGCAATACACTATGAGCAGATCAAACTCTTTGTATGGACTGGCTTTTACAATTAAGTTCTAGAAATTCTTCACAGCTGGCTGGGAGGGCACAGCATTAATATGTATTCCTCTGGGCTGTCCTTAGATATAGTGTGTCTTCAGATTTTAAGAGGCTCGGGTAACAAGGATGCTCAAAGGATTTTATGTTTCCAATTGCAATAAGCAGAAAGGAAGCAAAAGAGTGAAAATAAGTCACCTTATTTCCTACAGACCTTTCGCATCCTGGACATAAATTGTTTCAACTATTAACCTTAAAACTATGCTATAGAGCACTGCACACAAGAACAACTAGACACAAGGATAGTTTTTTTTTTCCTGAATGCCATCGCTCTGCTAAACAACTGATTCACACGACACTGTCAAATAATTTACTAAGACTGTATTACTATTATTCTTCTCATCCTTCCTATTACCTATCTCCACCCACTTATGACTATAACCATGTTGCTTGTATCTCTACAATTTATATTATTTTATTTATTTCCTAGTATGATTTGGTTGCTTATTAGTAACTTATGACTATCATTAAGTGTTGTTTCTTATGATTCTTGACTAATGTATTTTTATGCACACTGAGAACATATGCACCAAAGACAAATTCCTTGTGAGTCCAACCACACTTGGCCAATAAAGAATTCTGTTCTATAAAGAATTATATTCTATTACTTCCTATGACAAATGAGACCCATTTCTATTAGTAGACAACACTTTAACTACTATAATCCATTTTTAATACAGTATTAAACAAGAGAACTCGCTTGATACTAAAAGAAGTTTGTTTAACAGCATTGTAATAAATCCCACAAAATAAAATAGCAACAAGCAAAACAACCGAGGTGCCTAGGATTCTAACAAAGGCAGCTCTGAAATTTCATGTGCTCTCAGTCAAAAACGAAAAGCTTTCAAAAATAAAAAAAAAATGTTTATGATTGCAGCAATGTCATGATCTCTCATGCCACAAATTTAGAACAGTTGTCCTTCTCACAAGATTCCAGACTTACTTTTTTTAAAAAATGCTTCTTTTTGTTAAAGATACCTTTCCATATTTAATGGTTTTTTGGATTACTTATTGTCTATAAATGCCTGTGGATTCTTATTTATTCTTCCAGCTTCCACAGTATCCATCAATAAAACAAATAAATTCCACTGCAGTAAAATTTTCTTCAGAATACATTCAGAAAAGCTGTCAGACTCCCCTATACATTTTTCCCTTTGTGCTGATGGGGGAATATCTCTATTCACCTCACCTTTTTACTACAAATTCCACTAGTACATCAGAACTGCCTTAATAAATGCAAATATATGAGCCAAGAAACCATACAGATGAACTGGTTGAAGAATTGAGAACATTACACTCAAGAAGATTCAACATGAACTCTGCTCCCCCTTCCCTCTTTTTCCACTAATATTTCATTAAAATGTTCCATTATAATATTCCATTAAAGAGACCATCTATGTCAAAATTGAGCAGCCCTCTCTCAAGAGAGGAGGAGGGATATGACATCTTCTATCTCCAATCTACAACATAGTCCTTTCAGCAGTACCAAGAAGGCTCCAAACCCATTTGCATCACTCAGGTGACTCTGATGACCCAGATAAACCTCCAGGCAACCTTAATGACCCACCAAAAGAATGCAAATGTCTGCAAGGAGTATAAATCCTTCTATTCCCCACCATCCAGTCAGAACTGAAGCTTCTTGGATGAGAAGTGAAACAGCTTCAAAGAAAAACCAGAAAGCCCAGTTGCCTCTTGGAAAAAGCACCTTTGGGGCAACCAAGACCTGGATGACTGAGAATCTCCACAGGCATTCCATTATAACATTGAATTCTAGGGAGAACCTGACTAGCTTGGTTCTACCAAGACCCGCAGGCATGGAAAATAACTAGAAGATTGATCTCCGGTGCTTTTCTTCCTCTCTGTCATCTTCAAGTCAAATCTGGATTTCATCACAAGCTCACAGAATGAATAAGCTGAATATTGTGGACTGATTGTTTATTGTTCCTTCTTATTGCCTTTCATCTTCCTTAACAACTGCATGAACATTGTGCCGGAAGCCCCAAATATGGATATTAATGGGACTTAATGAGCATTTACAGAACAAAAGATCCCCTTTGTATAGCAGAATGGAGAGGTTAGTAGGGCAGGTGTCACATTCCTGAGTGCTCTGTGAGCAAAGGCACAGATTTTCTATTCAGAGAGCATTTCATTAGCTGAAGAAAATTAATAACAGCTACCAAATAAAAAGCAGTTATACTTCTTCTCTTGCCCCTGTTACCTTGGCTCTTTTGATAGATAGGTCCTGAATTAACTGAAGGGTCTGCACCATGTTTTTTTTTAAAAAATAGTAATAATAAATGTGTCCTTTTGTCTCCGCAAACATGACCAATTTGCAGTTGCCAGTTACATTTCTTCGGTGAAATTCTGCCTATCCTCTCGAAACTAAGGGAGGGGATAATTATAATTGCAGCAAATAAGGGAGCGGAACAAAAGAGCGAAATGAAAATGTTATGCACTGACAGGGGATTGATCCATTTTAAAGTAAGGAACCAGGAAATTTGACGCAGTGGCAACTCCAGGCAGTGCTAACCTGCACAGGGCAGAGAGAGCTATAATTAAGAGCAGCAGGGGGGGAAACCGAAAAAAGAAAAAAGAAAAAAAAGAAAGGCAAATGAAAATAAATTTGAATTCCTGTCAGTTTTCCCTGATTAGCATTTCTGATGTCTGTATTTGCTGTAGCAGAGTGCCAAGGAGGATATTTAAAAAGAAAATGGAAAAGAAATCTAGGCTGGACTGTTATAACGAATTTGACAGGGAACTGTCCTTGATAATGTTCCAGGAGAGTTAAATCATCGGAGAATTGTTAGTCTTGGAGAACACATCATTCTTGTGTTGAAAGTCTGTACTGGTAGAGGTGTCAGGTTAAAATCTTAATGACTTCAGGAGACAAATCCAGGGACTTTCCTTGCCAATGATACAAAAGGCCTTGCAACCAACTTCTTCTGGGGTAGTTTTTCAATGTTTTTCTTCTTCTTTCTCCTCCTCCTCTTCCTCCTCCTCCTCCACCTCCTCCTCCTTCTTCTTCCCTTTGTTAAAACTGTCCGAGTTTAAACCATGGCTTTTTCCTACAAGACAACATTCCACTAGAAGTTGTGCAGCGCATTATTCACTCAAGAATGCCCCTGAGTTTTCATCTAATGAAAATGGATTCCAGCCCAGACAAGCTTCTGCTGCAGTCAACTGGCAAGTCATAAAGATGCCAGAAGAATCTTTTTTGGCTTTTACTAAGTCACAACATCTCTATGGCACCATATGCCCAAGCTGCTGCTGAAGCCATAAACTTCAGTGTGTTTGCCTACCTGAGTAAAACATAGGAGCGCTGATGAGCATCTCCAGATTTTTGTGCAACGTTAGGTTTAGGTTTAGCTTTAAAACAATGTTCTCCTTCATTTATAAGGATCTGGAAGGCTAGCTTGTTCCTTTGGGTGGAATTTGTGGAGTCTCTCAAAGAGTTGAATCAAACTCACAAGAGGACAAGCCACAGTTAAGAACTAGGAATGATATTGAGAAAAAGTAGAGTGTTGAGTTAAAAACAAGGAAAGATATCAAAGAAGTGTGTGGGGAGAGGCAGAAAAAAATTATAAGGACTATTTGAAGCCTCTGATGGGTAGCAGAATTTACGTCTTTGGTCCGTCTCTTTTACTGCAATTCATCTCAGTCCGTTGGTGACCTCAAAAGATTCAGATACATTCCTCTAGAAGCCCCCTTGAAAACCTGAGGGAATGCTGCAAGATATTCTAGTTATTCAAAACTAACAATGTCCTTTAAAAAAAAACACCTCCCTAAATATTATAGGGAAAGCAAGATAAATATTGTGGTTTTATCAAAGCTTCAGTGTGCAATGGAATTTAAGTTACATCATTCAGTGACAGTGTGTTGCAGGCTAGAAGTTCCAGATCTGGTGCTTTGTCTTGTTTAGATAATCCCTAACCAGACAGGCTGTCCAGAAGATGACATAGTTAATGCCAGATAACTAGGAATGTTATACTAGTCCCAGTGTACATCATTCCAGAACTTGAGGGGCAGGGTTATTGCCCTTCAACTTCATTTCATTAGGTACACATAAAATGTCAGAAAGAAAGGGGTTAAATGTCAAGCAGTACTTTTAATTCTGCCTTTACTAATGGCTAGCATGTAGGTCCATGCTAGATCCACACATTTAGGGTTGAAGTTGACTGCTTTGTTGCATTCTATTTATACTACAAGAATTTTCCCAGATGCGTGCTTTATCTTGGGAACAAATGAATTAGGTTCTAGGGAATAGGAATGTTCTGACTGAGGCTTCCCAAGAGCATGAAAAAAACTCCTTGAAGCAGCAAAAACCCTTTTTATTAATTTTTAGTGAATTCTGCTCATTCACAGCCAGCATTTTTTTTAAAGGAGGATTTATGGTCACAGACCTTATCTGGCTTGGAGAGATGGCATGCTGATACCTGCAGAACTTGGCAAGGAGTCTCAGAAAGTCACTAACCAATGAATTGACTCCTGCAAACTCCACTCTCCTTTCGCTCCTCTTTTATTTCCTCTGGGAGGGGCCATTCATTGTCTGGCTTTACACCCAAAGTCAACTCCTGTTCTTTAGTTGTTCCCTTTATTTGGTAACTCTGTGCATATGCACACTGGGAACAGGCTCCAGCTGTTCGTCTGCCTCACTGATGTCTGACTCCGAAGACAGCTGATAACTGTCACATAGCCCCATCTCTGTCTCTGACACAGAGCCCTCATCAGAGCCTTCCCCAGACTCCAGGACTGGCCCATGTTCCTTCCCAACCTCCTCACTGTCTGAATCTGCTGCCAGCTCCGCTGGCCACTGGTGGGCCACAACAAGGAAGGGGGTGTCAAGTCTCTTGCAGCTTCACAATAACCAAGGCTAACTCTCGCCTTGATCCCTACTCCTTGCCTGGATAGTAGTTTCCCAAGACATCTCATGAAAGAACCAGGTGTAATTTTTGGTCTTTGTTGCCATATTTTGTGGTGCCTCCTATATTTATAGAGACAAGCATTTTTTCCTGCAATACCTCTTCAAAGCCCACTTGTAATTAACCTTCAGTTCAGTTTGGCTATAAAGGATTCTCCCCAGATGAGAAGGGTGAGGCACAAAGAACTCTACCAAGAAAATGCACTTGAAAAGACTAAGGTGGATGAGGTACATCAATAAGTAGATCTTTTATAATCAAGTAGCATCAAAAGTTGTAACTTTAGACAACTTCATCATTTTACAGCTGGGAAGACTTAAAAGCTATTTTCCCCTCAAATCTTCCTTTGACAATCAGTGAATAGAACAGTAAGTGTTATTAGACTAATTTACTGTTAATCAGAAATGAAAAATGAAAGAATAATTGTCTATTCACAGATTGGATAGTATGACATGGGTACAGATTAGCTCAGGAGGAGACAACACATGTGTGCATTTGTCTGTGTGTAGAAGATATAGAAGTAGACATAGAATAGAATAACAGAGTTGGAAGGGATCTTGGAGATCTTCTAGTCTAACCCCCTGCTTAGGCAGGAAACCTTATACCACTTCAGACAAATGGATATCCAACATCATCTTAAAAACTTCCAGTGTTGAAACATCCACAACTTCTGGAGGCAAGTTGTTCCACTGATTAATTGTTCTAACTGTCAGGAAATTTATCCTTAGTTCTAAGTTGCTTCTTCCTTGATTAGTTTCCATTCATTAGTTTCTTGTCGTGCCTTCTGGTGCTTTGGAAAATAAGTTGACGCCCTCTTCTTTGGGACAGCCCCTGAGATATTGGAAGACTGCTATCATGTCTCCCCTAGTCCTTCTTTTCATTAAACTAGACATACCCAGTTCCTGCAATGGTTCTTCATATGTTTTAGTCTCCAGTCCCCTAATCACCTTTTTTGCTCTTCTCTAAGCTTTTTTTTAGAGACTCAACTTTTTTTTTACATCGTGGCGACCAAAAGTGGATGCAGTATTCCATGTGTGACCTTACCAAGGCATCAAGAGCCGAGGTGGCGCAGTGGTTAGGGTGCAGTACTGCAGGCCACTTCAGCTGACTGTTATCTTGCAGTTCAGCGGTTCTAATCTCACCGGCTCAAAGGTTGACTCAGCCTTCCATCCTTCCGAGGTGGGTAAAATGAGGACCCGGATTGTTGGGGGCAATATGCTGACTCTGTAAACCACTTAGAGAGGGCTGAAAGCCCTATGAAGCGGTATATAAGTCTAACTGCTATTGCTATTATAATGTGGTATTAACACTTCACATCATCTTGATTCCATCCCTCTGTTTATGCAGCCTAGAACTATGTTGACTTTTTTGCCAGCTGCTGCACACTGATGGCTCATATTTAAATGATTGTCCACTAGGACTCCAAGATCCCTCTCACAGTTACTACTATTGAGCAAGGTGCCATATATACTGTACCTATGAAGTTTGTTTTTCTTGCCTAAATAGATACAGATATATCAGGCTGAATCCCCCAAATGTTTACATCATTGGGGAACAGCTTGATTTGGTTCTCCCCAGTTTTCAGCAGTTTTATTAAATCATAATAACCATAATAACCTGCCAATGATTACAGCTTTCAGTGACCAGAGTGAGTTTTGACAAATGATTAACATAATGTTAACAATTAACACAATGAATTATAAATGGATATGTTTATGCATTTGTGTGTGGATATTCACATACACTCCTACACATACACACACCTTTTTTCACACACTAAGAGGAACTGCTTTTTGAATACCTTCTCTGGTTAAATCTGGATTGCCAAATAACAATCTGCCCCAAATATCCAATAGATAGTTGTAGAACAAACAAAGAACTGATGACAAAAGACTTTAGAAAGTATTTTTAAAGTATTTTACTGATAATTGTAAAAATAATAATAAGAACATTGAGATAATTAATATTAATTTTTTAGCACTTTGCTTTCCACTTGTTAAATTCTTAGGGGGGGAATGCCAATGGGAATGACAAGCAAATAAAACATCTCCCACAGGTGCTGAGAGGCACAAAAAAATAACAAAGAAGAACTACATGGCCTCTTCAATCTCATACCATCATTTCCCAGTTCACTCTTACCACTGACAAGACAGGTGTGTTGGTCTCAATGGAAAAGAATCAGACAACAAAACTCAGAAACCAGACTAGGAAAATATATTGGTTTCCTAAAACTCCCCTTTTATATATCTAACTACCATTCCTTGAGAAAGGAAGATTTCAAAATGCAGTTTCTTGGCTAATATTAATCACTGAATACATCTATATTAGATGAGACCTTTGCCCAGAATGGACCTCTCTCTGTTTCTAACATAATCAAATCACTATAGCAATGCTGTAAATGGTGGTCCATCATATTGTAATGGTTGCAAAGATTTCCAGTTCTTATTTTATACACTTCTGAGCTCTGCACAAATGTTCAGACACCGGACATGTTGAAGCTGAGAGTTTTTGGACAACTCTGTGTACGATTATTTCTTTGTTGGTGGAGAATCAATTTCAATGCATTCTTATGAAAATGAACCTAGCTCAAGAAAGCACAAAACAAGTGATCTTCAAGAGCCATCAAGATTCTTTGTGTGTCTAAGTGTGACCATTTTATGTAATAGGTTAATATGAGAACCCTCTAGAACAAGGGTCGGCAACCCACAGTTCTGGAGCTGCATGTGGCTCTTTCATCCTTCTGCTGCGGCTCCCTGTTGCTGGTCGGCACCACAATTTTGAGAGGAGCTTCCAGTTAGGGGGGGGAATCACAGTGCGCCAGGAGGAGACTCTATGGCAAAAGACAGGTTTTCTGTTCAGCTCCACAATTGATAGGTCTTTCAATTAGGACAGATAGAGGACACCACAGTAGGAGGAGACTCTATGGTAGGGGGAACTGGACTTCTGGTTGGTTCCAGAATTGAATGTGGGGCTTCCTGTTAGGACCTTTGTGGCTCTTTGCGTTTTTAAGGTTGCCGACCCCTGCTCTAGAACAAGATAAAAGTTCAATTAAAATCTACATGGGATTTTAGCCCAGTTATTTATTTATTATTTATACACTTATTATTTTAGCCCAGTTACAACTTTCTAAATTTCTGTGTCAGAGAAGAGATCGGAAAAGACTAGTTGAATAGAAATAGACTGAAGCAATTATTCATCCCAAATGTATTTATTCCAGATTTTACTTTACCGTGAAATTGTTGTCATTTGCCCGCACCTATAAGCATTCTTTGCATTCTGTCATTATTCCTCGGTAATTGGCAATAAAATGGATGCTTAAAGTCAATGGAACAAGCTACAGTTAGGTAATCTTAGTTTCTGAGTTTAATGATTTTACAAAAGGCCATTTTTAATGATAAGGCATATAAGTGTATTATTTTAAATAAGGTAAATAAGGTGCATAGGTAAATTGTCCTTGGAAACAGCAAAGGACCAGCCCATGGTGCCTCTGCCAGTGAAAACGGAGCTCAGGAGGGCCACACTGTGGCCATTTTCTCTGGCAGAGGACTGCAGGAGGCCATCACAGGCAAAAACGGAATCCTGGGGTGTGACCATGTGGAAGCCACTAAGCTCTGTTTTTGCTGGCAGAATGCTAGCAAAACAAACTACTAGCAAAAGTGTATCCCCCCAGCCCCTCCTGGGCCACCACAGGTGCCCCCAGCATGAGTGACAATGAGCTGGCCATGCCCACCATGGACACACCCACTTGGACATGCCCCCCTGCTCCCTGAGGTCAAACACAACCCTGATGTGGCCCTCAATGAAATTGAGTTTGACACCCCTGCTTTAGACTAACCTGTGTTTCACTTCCTTGACTATTGTTCTAATCATCTACCAGGTTGGTCTTTAAAATATTAGAGGGGTAGAGATTCTGTACCATTCCAATGTTTAGTGACTACAGTACACATTACCAGATCATTACTGATTGAGATGGATGGATTTGTAGTCCCATAACATCTGAAGGGACCTGGGTTCTTCCCCTTGCTCTTCTAAACTGATGTGCCAGTTATCTTCTGGATGTGGGCAGGCTCCTCCCATTTCTCCCCCCCCCACTGTAATTGAATTAAGGGCAGCCCTTGAGAATATCCCCGATACTAATTTCCTGTGAAATTTCACCGGAGATATTCTGGTTTCTTTCTCCAGGTAGGACTTCCCCAATAATCAAAGACTTGAAACTATCTTGACCCACACACTCCCAGAAAGTCATACGTGCTTCTTTTATTGATGTATGCTACTTCCTAACTAAAAGACAGGTGTTATTGTCCTCACTGTTCTATCCACAAGCAGATACAAGAGGGGGAAAAAACTCGTTGACTACTATGTTCTGCCAGAATCAAATTACTGCTTTAAAAAAAAAGAGACAGAGAGAGAGAGAGAGAAAGAATTGCTGCCAAGCTGATGGTACAATCATAGCATTCCGGATCCTTCATCCAAGTTCTGATCATTTTTCCCCCTCCATTTTTAAAGTCTAAATACAAAGCAGTCGGAGAGAAGCAGACAAGAGAGTCTCAGTTCACACTTCAGGTTAGCCAGATTTGCGGAATAATTGGTCCAATTCATGTATTAGCAGATGCTTCTAAAAGTAATAAATGGGTCTAAGACAAAAGCCAAATTCAGTTTCATCTAGGCTGAGAAATAATTAAAACTAAATATAGTGAATAAAATCTATTCCTTAATTTCAGACTTTTCTCACTTTGTCTCGTAAAAATTTGCAATGCAACGTAAGACTTCAGATAGGCATTCTACCGGTTCGGACTGGTTCGCCTGAAGTGGTAGCAGAAATTACGGATGGCCGCGCCCACCCTCCCCAGCTCTATGGCATCCCATTTAGGCCCCTTTTTTCCCAAAAGCACATGCATGGAAAGCTGAGCGCATGCACCGAGATGGCACATGTAAGCATAGCAAGTGCAAGTGTGCACATGCTCACATTGGCGAACCGGTAAGGAAGGTAAGTGAATACCACCCCTGAGGTATACACATCAGTGATCAAAGCCCAGCATACAACCCACAACATGTAGGATCCTATGTAGAATATCACTATCCACAAACTGAACAAACCACAGTATTGGTTAATGCAATGCACAAATGCACATCTCAACGGATGGAGGATTATTTTTAGAGCGAAATAACTGGCGAAAGGTCAATGTCCTAGTTAGCTTCCATTTCTCCCTTTCTAGTTTATAATATTTATAATCAGTAGTCTTTTTCTTTTACTAGGTGATGGGGTGAACTGCTCACTGTGGCTCCAAATTAATAATCATAATTATCTTGGAAGTGAATCCTTTGAATAATCGGGATTTCTTCAAAATGCTTCATGGTTCCCTGCATGGACAAGCAAAATGTAAAATTCATTTTGATACCATTCCAGGTTGAATATTGCAATGCCAAAAATTGTGTTTCAGAAAAGGAACACATCCAGAAAAGTACATGCAGACTTTGGCTCATTAACACAACAATCTGTGGCCATCTTCTATTCCCACTGGATATACTCAGAAAGCCAAAATGAAGTCCCCATCATTCAAATTCCTTACTTAATCATTCAGCTTCTAAGAAGATTTTTGTGAGCCAAATCTGAGTCTTTGTTAGGAATTCTATTAGCAAAGGTTTTAATTAATTAATTAAGTAGAGATGGCTGCCCATCTCAAACAAATGATTCTGGCCAGCTAGCAAAGAAATAGACAATAAGCAGCCATGATAAAATAATAATAATAACAGAGTAACCGTCAATATAATCTCATCAATGCAATCATTTCATAGGCTGCAACCACTCAAACGTTCATGCCCAGGAACACAGCCATGTCTTCAGGGCCAATCTGATCTCCAAGGAGATGATTGTTCTGAACCAGGCTTCCTTAAAAAGCAAGATGCAGAGTCTTGGTCCGGGCAAAACCCCTTTTATTTACACGACTGTGAATTCCTTTCATTCACAGTCAGCAAGACTTAGCAAACAGTCTTTCAGAGGAATGTTTATCAACACGAACCTTATCTCATTTGGAGAGCTGCCAAATAACTAGTTTCCAAACACAGGGCAAAGCAAAACATGGCACAGAGCCTCTTATAGTCGCAAACAGAACTTTCCACTCTTGAAATGACCAAATGAATGAAGTGTTTCCTGCAAAAGCCCCCTCCCCATTCACTCCTCTTTTGTTTCCTATGGGAGGGGCCAATCACTTCCAAGGTGTGGCTTTACTCCTAAATCAACCCTGCTTTCTTAGTTGTTCTTGTCTTCTGGTAGCTCTGCACATGTGCACACTGGGAACAGGTTCCAGCTGTTCCTCTGCCTCATTGCTGTCTAGCTCCCTCTCTGTCTCCAATGCAGAGCTCTCGTTTGAGCTTTCCTCAGCCCCCAGGACTGGCCCATGTTCCTCCTCAACCTCCTCACTCTCCAACTGTTGCCAGGTCTACAAGAATGGTATCCAAAGGGCAGGTAGAAAAGATTTTCTTCTTGGGTCCTGCCAGATGGAACCCATAACATGCCTCTCCTTCCAGATTTGATGGGACAGACAGGCATAATTAAGAAGGGCCAATCCCCTGGTCCTTAGCCATAAGAGACCTTGTAACTGGCAAGGAGACATTCCCATTTGCATACAGGTTTTCCACAGCCTCTCTGGGGAAACCAGACCTTGAAGCTGGTTCTTTCAGTGACCAAATAGTACTGCTTTTACTGAACCATGGCCCTCCGTCAAAATTAAGACCCTGAGGTTAATTCCACCCTTGGCTGCTAATGTGTACAACTCCTTTTGGTGGGCTCAAATTAAGCAGGAAAGGCATCTCTATGTATCAGTTCCCAAACTTGATGGCAGTGAAATGATGGCTACTTTCACCTTTGCCATCAACCTGCCAAAAGGGACATGAGAGATGAAGTTTGAGTTGTGACATTACCATGTCAGTTTCATCATGAATGCCCCCTGCAGGCACCTTGGAACCGGAAAGGGTGCCAAAAAAGTGGCTGATCTCTCACCAGATGCCAAGGGACAGCTCTGATGCCTTTCTCTCCCTCTGCTCTGAAGGCCCTTGCTTAACTTCAACAAATCAAACGGAAAGCACTACGCAAATCAACCATGACTTAACCATAAGCTTGTTCAGCAAGCGTTCAGCCAGACCTCTGAACCATGAACCAAGCTTTTCACATATGTTGCTAAGGACAACATGCGCAGCGTACATTGGGAGCAATCACTTTCCATTTTTATCTCTTTGTTTATCTCAGATAAATTAGTGCATCAGCCACTTCATTGAAGCCATGCATTTGCCACGTGCCTTGATTTAAGCTTATCGTCAAGATTCTAAGTTACACCAGACAGCTCATGATAAACCTTTAGCAGTGGCCATATCTCCCTTTAAAAATGAGGGACACGTTCATCGTTTCTTAAAAAACAGGAAGCAGAACAATAGAGAATCCTCACTGCCTTTTTTTTTTAACAGAGGGGTAGAATTGGGGACATTTTCAAGCGTGTTGAATCTGCTGCACATTGGCAAAACATAGCAGGAACAGAGTGATAATTGAACAATTAGCAAGCACCATAATAAAAGAGCGCATAATTAAAATGAAGAGTGCATAATTAAAATAACCACGCCACGGTGGGGGAAAAAAACCTCACAGAGTGCAACAGTGTACAAAAAGGAAACAAAAGTGTAAATCAGCAGAGAACAGCTTCTAAAGCAAGAACTATACACAAAGGAAAGATCAAAAGTGACGGGGGTAGTAAAAAAAAAAGAATAATAAAAAGAATAAGAACAAAACAGGGAACCAGTAATGAATAGCCCTCCCACTCACCCACGGCAAAAAAACCAGCACATTAAAATACGCCGATTTTTTTTTTCAAGGACAGGGAGCTAGCAGCCCATGACAAATGCAGCAATATAAAAATCACAAGAAGAAGCACTAGTGATTATCCAGATGGCTCAGGCCAAAACTAGTTGTAGGATATGGTTGAAAAAGATGGCAGGCATGACACTACAATTAAAACTTTCCTTAGCACATTTATGTGCACACCGTATTAAAAAAAGGGGGAAGGTTCAATCTCTTCATCACAGCTGCCTTCTTGACTTTGACTATATTCTGCAGCTATTCCTGTTATACTACTTTTTTTCTTGCCTTGTTATACTTCTGTAGTACTAGTTAAAGGTAAAGGTTCCCACGCACATGCGTGCTGGTCATTTCCGGCTCCTTGGGGGCGGTGCTCATTTCTGTTTCAAAGCCAAAGTGCCAGCACTATCCAAAGACGTCTCCGTGGTCATGTGGCTAGCATGACTAAATGCCGAAGGCGCACGGAACACTGTTACCTTCCCACCAAAGGTGGTCCCCTATTTTTCTACTTGCATTTTTACGTGCTTTCAAACTGCTAGGTTGGCAGAAGCTAGGACAAGTAATGGAAGCCCACTCCTCTACACAGTGCTAGGGATTTGAACCACTGAACTGCCGACCTTTCTGACCGACGAGCTCAGCATCTTAGCCCCTAAACCACCGCATCCCTAGTTAAAGTACTAACTGTTAAATAATATTGTAATTTTCCCAGTAGTGGGCAGGAACTCCTTCCAACTGCAACTAAGCCCTTCCTATCTCAGTTTCCAGTGTAAGGTGGGGGGGAGCTTGAGATACATTGTTCTCATGCAACCTTAGATAATTGCATTCAGCACGTTATTGTTTTAATACTTAACAGGATAACTTTTTAAACGTTACTATGCTTTTCTTCTCCGTATTTGCAAGTTGGGCAATCCATTCTTGTTTCTAGCTGAAGACAATATGATTTTTACTATAATTTTACACAAAATTGTCTGCTACAACGTCTTGCCTGTCAACAACTACTTCAGCTTCAACCACAATAACACACAGGCAAATAATCGATACAAACTCAAAGTAAATCAATATAAACTCGATTGCAGAAAATACGACTTCAGTAACAGAGTGGTCAATGCCTGGAATGCTCTACCTGACTCCATTGTTACATCCTCAAACCCTCACAGCTTCAACCTTAAACTGTCTATCGTGGTCCTCACCCCATTCCTAAGAGGTCCGTAAAGGGGGCGTGCATAAGCGCACCAGTGTGCCTACTTTCCCTGTCCTACGGTCCCCATTTATTTGTACTCATTTCCTTTGTTCATGTCCGTGTTCATACTCATACCTGCTATCCTGTACATATTTGACAAACAAATAAACAAATAAAATGTCAAGCAGGAACAGGGAATCAGGAGAAAGCAAGGTAGTCCCACCCTTCCTTACACTGAGTAGTTCTACTTTGGAAAATACTCAATCTTCATCTAATAGTAACCATCCCATCAGGCTATTTGTTTCTTCTGAGATCTTTAAGAAAAATGGCCTGGATTTTTTTTAAACCAAAGAAAACAAAATCTTCCTCCCTGTTCCATTTTTTGTCTATCAAATCAACACTGAAGATGGGGAATAGCCTGCTGCTACTCCTTATGAGTCATTTTGGGAATATTTGGAGCTAAAGAGCAGGCAGAAATGTATTAAATATTAAAAACATGGAATAAGGATTCTTTGCTGAGTTGATGGCAAGCCTCTAAAATGCCCTCTTTGTACCCAGTATCAGTGTCCAAACACAGAAGATCCCATTCTTAGCAGGATGTCCGGATCAATTCACCCTCTTAAATTGTCCCAGAACAACCTGAGTATCTGGAAAATTCAGAACAGATATTGAAGGTGACAGAGGTGAAAGAGATATAAACTCCCCCCAAAAAAACCCTTTTCAATGACCCTCCTCAAAGCATGGTATATAGAATCCTAGATTGATCTAAATCATCTTGCCCCGGTGGTGCAGTGGTTAGAATGCAGTATTGCAGGCTAATTCTGCTGAATGCCAGTGGTTCGATTCTTATTGGCTTACGGTTGACTCAGCCTTCCATCCTTCGACGATTGATAAAATGAGGACCCAGATTGTTGGGAACAATAGGCTGACTCTGTAAACTGCTTAGAGAGGGCTATAAAGCACTGTGAAATGGTATATAAGTCTAAGTGTGTTGCTATCTTAAGTCTTTCAAAAATTAAAGGATTTACCCTATGCACAAAAGCACCTGCATTAATTCAAAGATTCAAAAGTCTCTGATGATTCTAGGCTTCACTCAAAATGAATTGCCAAATCTGAAATCTGACAGTGTTCCAATCAGTCTGAACCATGTTATTAGATACACACAGCAGGACCCAATGAGGAGACTCATTAACCTAGAAATGAAACAGAATGAAAGTACAGTGGGAACATGCCTAAAGAGTTATCAAACTCGAAATGTGTAGATTTGTTCCTCTTTAACTGTAACAGTTCTTTGGAATGTTCAAAGGAATGGCTCATGGTTTTCCCCAAGATTTCACAAAACCATCATCCCAAAAGTTATGGAAACTTTTCAAGGGACATTTAGAGCCTTTTTGTTCTGAGAGTACTTCGCATCTGCTCAGTTTCTGAAGAAACAACATTGCTTCTGCTGAGATTGCTGTTGGCTCTGCTTTCTTGAACATGTGCCAATGCCCCAGCAATATTGATGCTTATCCATTGCCTCCTTTAAAAAAAAAAACCCAAAATCTAACCTGGACACAAGACATCTGGTAGTCCTTATTTTAAGTTCCCAGCATGCACTGGCACAGCATCAGTTACCTGACATGTTAAACGAACGATTGAATAAATATTAGAGGCAGACTTTTGTTACTATGCTTTTCAAGTCAGCATTGTCTTCAAGTTCCTGCAGTTTTCTTGGCAAGATTTTCAGAAGTCATTTGCCCTTGCTTTTTTTTTCCCCTCTAGGGCTGAGAAGATTGACTGCTCCAGGGTCACCCAGCTAGCTTTGTGACTAAAGTGGGACTAGATTTCATAGTCTCCTGGTTTTTAGCTGAATGCTTTTACCACTACACCAGTGGTGGGTTTCAAAAATTTGTGGAACCTACTCTGTGGATGTGGCCTCCTTTGTGGGAGTGGCTTGCCAGCCATGTGACCTGGTGGGAGTGGCTTGCCGGCCATGTGTTGTCTCTCTGTCTCTGTCTCTCTCTGTCTCTCTCTGTCTCTCTCTGTCTCTCTCTCTCTCTCCTTCCTTTTGTCTCTCTGTCCCTTTTTTCTTTTTTTCTTTCATGTTCTTTTTTTCTTTTCTTTTTTCCTTTCTTTCTTTCTCTCTCTCTCTCTCTCTCTCTCTGTCAGTCTGTATGTCTCTGTGTGTGTGTGTGTGTGTGTGTGTGTGTGTGTGTGTGTTTGTGTGTGTGTTTGGCAGTGGTGGGTTTCAAAAATTTTTGGAACCTCTTCTGTAGGTGTGGCCTGCTTTCCAGGTCCACTGGTGGAACCTCTTCTAACCGGTTCGGTAGATTTGATGAACCAGTTCTACCGAATAGGTGTGAACTGATAGGAACTCACATCTGCACTACACCAAATAGGTTGTCTACAACTGCATTAGGATGAACATCTCCCAAAGTCAGGCATGATATTTATGGAATGCAGCAGTTGCTAATCATCATAATCTGATTTCACGTGGCCAATTCTGTTCCATCTATATATATTTTCTTATGGCTAAGTCATCTAATTGACTATGCTTTATTTGTCTTTTGAGTTTTTAGGTATAGCGGGTTTATATTTGTCACATTCCATGTCCCACGTTATCTTCCTTTGTAAAACTAGGACTCCTATTCCAATTTTGGCATCTTCTACAATTAAATTTGAAGAATTTAATTTGACCGTATTATGCTGTCCCCTCCACATCATTTTATGAAAGTCTTCTTCCTAATAATTAGGGAAATCGTCCCTAATTATTCTTCCTTAATAATTATTCTTCCCTGATAATTAAAGAAAGGGTCCTCCAATCTAGAAAAGGTTTTATCTTCTGGCCCCTGCATTGTTGAAATATTTCAGCCCGGACCATACCATTTCTTGGCAATGATACAGCAATTGTTGCTGTTCTTTCTCCATAACTATTTTTAGCTACACTCTCCCCTTCTGAACCCCCTGGCAAGGATGACCCCAGCGAGGCTCATCTACAATGCAAAAGCAGAGCGCAAAAACTAGTCCTGTTAATCAGAGCAGAGGCTCCAATGAACAGATCTATCATGCGTTCTCAAAATCTAACCTAATGCAATCAGAATCTCATTGCCCTATTTCAAAACACTTGGAATTAGATAGAACTGCAGCTGGGATTCTTGAAGTGGAACCCTACTGTTATGTACAAGTATGGGGTGGGGTTCTTTTCCTTCTTTTTTTTTAAATCCATGTTTTAACATAGAGAGATTCTAGGAGCAAGGCCACCACTGACCATCTCAAGGCTCGGTGTTGTGGCCCGCCAGCTGCCTGAGGAGCTGGCGTAGAGGTGGGTTCCTAGCAGTTCGCATCTATTCGGTAGAACCGGTTCGTCAAATCTACCGAATCGGTTAGAAGAGGTTCCACCAGTGGACCCGGAAAGCAGGCCACACCTACAGAAGAGGTTCCAAAAATTTTTGAAACCCACCACTGGTCCTTGGATATGATTATTCTACACTATCATGCTCATATTTATAAAACTCAGTGCCTCTGTGAAAGGTAAGGATGACTATTGCATTTGTGGTGTAATCAGAACATTACATGTGTTGAAGTTGTTTTAACGCAAACCAAAGATGCCTTTTAAAAAACAAATTTACATCCTATTCTTATGCATGCCAGTGCTGTGTGTGAGGTAATTTAAGGTGGTTCTGACAAGTGTCGTCGGCATCTTCATATCCGGTCACATGGGTGGCAAGCCACTCCCATCCGGTCACATGGGCAGCAAGCCACTCCCACAAAGGAGGCCACACCCACAGAGTAGGTTCAAACAATTTTTGAAACCCACCATTGAGCTGGCGGAAGACTTGAATGATGTGGAGGTTGGGGAAGAACTTGGGCCAGTTCTAGAGCCTGGGGAAGGCTCTAATGGATGCTCTGCATCGGATGCAGAGATAGAGCCAAGGCCATCTGGCATTTCCCAGCCACCGGAGAGGCAGCTGCCTTTGGAGTCAGAGATGAGTGAGGAAGAAGAACAGCTGGGGCCTGTTCCTGATGCACATATGCACAGAACAGTTAGGAGAGGTGAATGGACAAGGAGTCAACTCGGGAAGCAAAGCAAATGTGGATGCTGAATGGCCCCTCCCTGACTGGGGAATAAATAGAAGGAAAGGGGAGTGGTTGTCATAGGAGACAACAATCCAATCCGATTGCATTTCTGGGGATTTTGTTCATTGTGTTTTGTGCAACAAAGACTGCTTGCCAGAACTGAATTTGCAGCCTTTGGGCCAGGAGCTCATGGCATTGCAATTATCGTAAGGAACTGATAAGGTCTGTTGCTGCAGTTAACTCCTTGCAGGATTCTTGCCTGGACTTTCGGTGGGTGAATGCAACAAGAGTTAAATAAGGAGGGGTTTTTTACAAGAAGGAATCTGTTTCTTGCTTCTGCTAAGGCTGGTTCAGAACACTCAACTAGAAACAGAGAGGGGGAGAAATCAACCCAGTGAGGTACATTGATCCATTTTGAATAAATAGAAACAGGGGTTATTTCATTCTAAAGTTTGACACACTGGAAAACCACATTAAACTACAGTTAAACTTGTAATCAGCAAGGAAACTGGGTTAATACGTAATAATGAATGCACCAAAGGGGAGGGGGAGGAAGTAGAGCTTCTACATTCCATGAATAATTGTGTATCACTTTTGGTAAATGCCCACCATTTACTTCCTTGCCATTTATGGAACACAATTCATTTGTTTGCTGTGTTAGGAAGGCTGTCAACCAATTAAACCGTTTCAGTTCACTGCTCAGCTGCCTTTCAACTAAGAAATGTATTATATTTAAATCTGTGTGCCCATTGCAATAAATGGGCAGGGGGTTTTTTGCGCTAAGAAAACTTAAATAAATATCTCTTAATAAGCATAGATAAACAACAACAAGGAGAAAATCCATTCTTGATGGAAGGAATGCTCTTTTTTTCCTTCATATTTTGACTTTCATGCTCTATGACAGTAAAAGGCGGCACAGTTGGAAAACTGAAGACCTGGAAAATAAACAAGTGTGAATTTAATTCACAGTTTCATATCCACCACCCTGATGAAAGACATGCCTGGTTAATGTTGTGGCCCTCTAGCAGAGTTAGCAGCAGATTTGGACAGTGAGGAGGTTGGGGAGGAATATGGGCCAGTCCCTGGAATCTGGGGAAGGCTCTGATGAGGGCTCTGTGTCGGAGGCAGAAAGGGGGGCCAGAGCCGTATGCCAGTTATCAGCTGCTTTCAGAATCAGGCATCAGTGAGGCAGACGAACAGCTGGAGCCTGTTCCCAGTGTGCCCATGTGCAGAGTTGCCAGATGAAAGGAACAGCTAAAGAACAGGGCTCAACTTGGGAGTAAGACCACAGGTGGACAATGAATGGCCCCTCCCAGAGGAAATAAAAGAGGAGCAAAAGGGGAGTGGAGTTTGCAGGAGACAGTGAGTTCGCTTAATTGGTTTGT
This sequence comes from Thamnophis elegans, assembly GCF_009769535.1. Lineage (NCBI taxonomy): Eukaryota > Metazoa > Chordata > Lepidosauria > Squamata > Natricidae > Thamnophis > Thamnophis elegans. The sequence continues at coordinate 48,537,130 of NC_045552.1, read as the reverse complement.
GACTCTCTGAGACTCCTTGCCAAGTTTTGCAGATATTGGCCTGGTGGTTCCACCACAAATGCGTGAATGAAAAAAGCACGCCTGACTAAACCGTGGTGACAAAACCGCGCCGACAAAATCGCACGATGAATGAGTGACGAATGAGCCCTGAAGCGCGCCGACAACAGCGCGCCGACAGAAGCGCGCTGTAACCTAACCCTAAACCTAACCCTAAACCTAACCCTAAACCTAACCCTAAACCTAACCCTAAGCCTAACCCTAAACCTAACTCTAAACCTAACCCTAAACCTTACCTTAACTTAAATCGCGCTTCTGTCGGCGCGCTGTTGTCGACGTGGTTTTGACATTGCGGTTTTAGCGCCGCGGTTTTGTCGGCGCGCTTATGACGTTCGCGCTTTTGTCGGGTCACGGGCCTGGCAGCTCTCCAACCCAGGTAAGGTCTGTGACTGTAAATCCTTCCTTGAAAGACTTTATTGGATGTGAATGACCAGAATTCACAGGATTTCTCTTGTATTAATTAAGAAAAGAGGTTTTTCTCAGGACAAAGAGTTTGCTTTATGCTCTTGGGAAGCCTAGGTCAGAAGAGTTAATCAAGTAACAAAGCAAACCCAGGCATATTATTGTTTATTCATCTTTTTTTTTCTAGGTGGAACTTAATTCATCTTCCTAGTCATTACAATCCAATCCCCTTAGCATAATCATCCTTAGCAATGGAATCCCATTGGTTCCCCCACCTCACTTCCTTTTGCAGTTCCTCAACAACCTCCTTGAGGGACAGTACCCAGAATTAAGTGTGTCTTTCTTTTGCAAAAAAGGGACTTCCTGGGGCTGTTTACAAGTTTGCAAGAGTGAAGGGGGGTGGGAAGCTTCACTCCCTTTGGTATCAAAGCTATGCAGAATGGGGAAAAAAATTAAGCAACTTGAAAATGATTTCATAATGAGGGAAGAGAAACTCTTGCAAACCGTTAATGGACTGAATTTCAGCTCTTTGGTAATTGTGTATTTATTTATTATCAGGCTCTTGCAAGGAAATTTCACTGTGTGTTGATTAAAGCGTTGCTTTAAATATTTTAAACAAAAACAGGGTTTGATCTCTGCGGCTGGTGCTGCTGGATTGAAGAAGAAAGATTCTATTATTGCTAGCATAATTAAGTGAGCCTTCAGTTCTCTCATAGACTGGTTCCCTCTTTGGTGCATCTATGCAAAATGTTTTCTGGAATCAGAAAAAGGAACTGTTGGGCTGAACATGTCTCTTTCCCAAGTTAGGTATTCTTAAATAACGATGCAAAGAAAGTTTCAGATTGCTTGAAAAACTGACAATCCAAGTCCTGGAAGAATTAGTAGTATTTCATTAAACATTTTTGAGAATAAAATAAAGTGGGGGAGAGAGAATCAAGAAAAGAGACAAAAAGACATACAGACCACCACCATCCCAAATAAAAGTGAATAAATGGGGAAATTAGAAGTATCATAGAATTAAATGTGTTAGATAACAATTATTAATATTTCATCAGTCAGTTTTATATAACTAAACATCTTAAGTTGCTTTAAAAACTGCAAGCTCTTGTTAAAACCCTAGAAATATGCACATATTGCCATAATGTTTACAAATAAGATAAAGAATTGCATTAAATTCTGTCTGAACACTGAAGGACCTATCCTTATTTATTGGATCATGAGAGGTTAAAATATTAAGATGTTCTGATACAACTAGCCCAATTTTCAGATGGATTCCAACCCATATTATAATCCAAAAAAACCCATTCCCAAGTTACATTAAATTCAATGTCTGGAAGAAATGTCTAAAGGCGGGAAATGTAGCTTGCATTTTCATCAGCTCTTCCAAAATGCAGCAATGACAGTCTCAAAAGAAAACCACTCACTTTTGCTAGCATGTATAACTCTTTGCCATAGATTCATATCATTTGGCAGAATTGTAGTCAGGGATCCCTGAAGAATTAATTAACTTATTACCCAAACTGATCAGACGGTCCTGGAATAGCAGATTCTTCATTCTGTATAGTTTGTTGTTAAGTCATTTGTCATGTTCGAAGATGGTCTGCGAGTTGTTTGTTTCACTTCGTATTGGTGTGTGTGTGGCCGGGGGGGGGGGGGGAATGACTGCCATTATAGCCCTTGGAGCAATGCCCTAGGAGCATGATGGCAAACCTCTGGCACAGATGCCACAGGTGGCACGCAAGCCATTGCCCTAGCTCAGCTCCACCATGCATGTGCATGCACCTCCTGCCGGTCAGCTGGTTTTTGTGTCTCTGTCTCACATGCGTGGGAGTGGAGCACATGCGGGAGACAAGCACATATGCAGGAGTCAGGGTTACGTTACTTCTACTAGCTATCTGCAATTTGGCAGTTCGAATCTCACCAGGCTCAAGGTTGACTCAGCCTTCCATCCTTCCAAGGTGGGTCAAATGAGGACCCAGATTGTTTGAGGGCAATAGGCTGACCCTGTAAACTGCTTAATGAGGGCCGTAAAGCACTGTAAAGTGGTATATAAGTCTAAGTCCTATTGCTATCCAGTTATGAGGCCACTATTGTGTCCCCGTAGAAGTTTTGTAGATGATTACATGGATTGTGTATATGTTTCTACTTCTTTGTCATGTTCTCATCACATGCTAAATAAACAATTAATAAGAGGCTCCAACTTGCTAGCCAACTTTAAGTCAAATTGTGAATTTTAGGTGCAAAACGGGTGTCATCGCACAGAGCTATTCACTGCTTCGTTTGCTGAAATTCTGGCCTGTTTTCTCTTCAGCCAAGCCACAAGGCTTAGTTGAGTAAACCCAGTTAGAACAGCCCATAAATATATTGAGGTTACAAAGCTGGAGTCTCTAATTAGTCCATCAGCAAATTCTACTTTATATTCCTTTCATTTGAATAACAGCACTGCTTACAAACCTAGTCTGCAGAAGTCCTTCTAGGCAACAAGGAAGTTGAGGGTGTCTCTTCTTGGATGCTGATTGTCAGAAAAAGTAGTATGAAGTTATTTAAAGCGCTCTTTTTTTCCTCCTAAGGAAATTATGCAGATCTAATCAGCTGAAGACATTTTTAGTTGGGCATCAGCTCTAAAACTAGTTACTCAGCATTACTGAGTCATTCTCAAGGTAATCTTGGTAGTATTCTTATATTAAATGTACTTTGCAATCCAGAGGAATGTCGCTTAAGAAATAGAAGGGAAGATTTTTCCAGTCACAGCCTTAACTCCAAAAATTCCAAGAGTCTGATTATTTTTTTTTTCAAAGAATCTTAATTGGTTAAACATTTTTTTAAAATTAAGACATACAAATACAAAAACAACTTTAAACATACACACACACACACCACAGTGACAGTCATTCACAGCCCAACTTTTTTTTTCTTCCTCATTGTTTAGTCTCTAACCAGCATCTTCTCGTTACAAAGTTCAGGGATCTATTACAATACCCATGTTCACTTTTAGTTCCCATTGTTAACAACTGCTATTTAACTTTCCCCGTTTTAAGTCCCTGCTGTTCTCATTGTCGCCCACATATACCATAGGTCCCAGCTAAGATAATGTTCTCCTTTGTCCCTCAGCCAACCCATCATTCTGTCCATTTCTGCACATTCATAAATCTTTTTAATTATGGCATCTTCCGATGGTATGGTAGTAGATTTCCAAAATTGCGCATAGGTTATTCTTGCAGCCACAATTATATGTAGGCTCAAATGCCATATAGATCTACTCATGTTTTCTGGTTTTATGCTTAGTAAAAAAAAGTCTCGGGTTTCCATTCCATGCTTGCCCCGGTCACCTCTTTTAGCCAGTTTTGAATCCTTCTCCAGTATTTTGTGGCCTCAGTATAGGACCACCAAATATGGTAGAATGTGCCATCCCTTCTTCCACATTTCCAACACAGTGGAGATAACCCAGGAAACATTTTGGCTAATCTCGTTGTGGGGAAGTGCCACCTATAAACCATCTTGTATATGTTTTCTTTAAATGCTGTAGTCTGATTATTTAGTTATAAGGGCAGAGGGAAATATGCTTACAGGAAGAACAGAATGTATGCTTTTTTAAAAAGGAGAAATAAACCTTCGGTATCATATGAAAGGAGACAGTTCATCATATTAACGCAGATAAAAAATAACAAATATATATATTTTTTCTGCTTTGCCAGCACTGTATAGTAGTAGCAAATTGCAGCCAGATAAAAGGGGCTTGAATCTAGGTCAAGAAAATAATTTGAGAAAATGTCTCAGACAAGCCCCTTCCTAGTTCACACAAAGTTAAAGTGAGGGAGGAGGTCAGTGATTTCAGAACTGCCAGATTCTGTTATTATAGTTGTTACAACAAAAGTAAATATTGAGCTGTATGGTTTTAATCTGATCCAACTCACGGGCTGACTCTCAGCCTAATAATAAAGATGGTATAGAATGGAATGGAATGGAATGGAATGGAATGGAATGGAATGGAATGGAATGGAATGGAATAGAATAGAATAGAATAGAATAGAATAGAATAGAATAGAATAGAATAGAATAGAATAGAATAGAATAAAATACTTTATTGGCCAAATTCCTTCGTCTGTGGTGCATATGCTCTCAGTGTACATAAGGAGAATAAAATACATTCATCAAGAATTAAAAAGGTGCAACACTTCGTGAGAGTCAAGGTTAATAATAAGCTATCATTGTACTAGGAAACTAAATAAAACATTATAAATTGTAAAGATACAAGCAACATGGATATAGTCATAAGTGGGTAGAGATAGATATTAGGAAGGAAGAGAAGAAGAATAGCAATACAATATTAGTAAATTATTTGGCAGTGTGGTGGGAATTAGTTGTTGAGCAGAATGATGGCATTCAGGGGAAATCGTGTCCTTGTGTCTAGTTGTTCTGGTGTGCAGTGCTCTATAACGTCATTTTGAGGGTAGGAGTTGAAACAATTTATGTCCAGGATGTGAGGGGTCTGCAGATATTTTCACAGCCCTCTTTTTGACTCCTGCAGTGTACAGGTCCTCAATGGAAGGCAGCAGGGGTGGGTTTCAACCGGTTCACGGCGGTCCCCGCGATCCGGTTGGTCGCCGAACCCGGAAGTAAGTAACTTCCGGGAACGGCGAAGGCCCCCCCCGCGCCCGCGCGCCCGCCCGCGCCCGCACCCGCTCCTTACCCAGTTTTGCCGAATTCTGCGCTTCCACGCATGCGCAGGATGCATACAGCGCCTGCGCGATCCTCCAGGAGCAGCTGGAGCATCGCACAGACGCTAGTACGTGTGCACGCGCGCGCCGCACGCATGCGCGAGGACACCGCCGGCCTCGTTCCAACCAAACCGGTTGGAACGGGGAGAGAAACCCACCCCTGGAAGGCAGGTTGTTGTCTTGATGCCATAAGAACTGATGCTTGATTCTCTCATAAAATTCATGTTCCCCATTCTAAACAATGGTGTGTATTTCTACATTAAAAGCACTGAGTATATTATGTACCACACTGGAAAGAACAGGCCTGAGAGAGAAACTTTGACACATACAAGCATTGTTTGTGTGCAGCCTTGAAGAACTGAAAGCTTGCAAAGCTTTTGAAATTAAAAATGATGAAAAGGAAGAGATTTTCCACTCATAAAAGAGAGACAATCTAACATGTCTACACCAACCCAACCCCATAAAGGCTTGTGTTTGAAATCAGTAACAAAGTCAGAGGGCACTGGGGAACTATGTAAGAAAACTCAGGTTTCTCTTTACTCAACAGCATCAATGCATCCGCTTTGTTACAAAATGAACAATTTGCTCTCTAAAAAAAAAGAAGAAGGGAGATTCAAGAGAAGCAAAGAATAATAATTGACATATACCTAACCTCACTCGTTAATGGCAGCATCCTGGGAAGAATCACAGGGACAGTTACGATTTCCAAACAGATTAGAAATCGGTCAAGGTCAGAGGTGTAAAACCCAAGAGAGGGTATAAATACCTCTCTATCTCAACCCCATGTGGTCAGCTGCCCCCGGACCAGGCACTTGATGGTTCTGCTTCACTAAACCCTCTTTCCAATCAACCTCCATGCTTCCAGTGTCTTTCTCTCTGCTTGGAACTGAACCAGATGGATATTTCTCCTAACAACAGGAAGGGCTGTTCTTTGACTAGTTGTTGGAAAAAATGTATTTCGGAGGAACCCTTCCCAGCACCTTCTGACTTTATATCTAAGTTCCAACCCAAAGCTATTTGAGCCTATGCTGGTATAAATGCTTACAGTATTATTCACTCCATTTTCCTACCTCCGTTCTTGATCAAAGGTTTCTGAAAACTGGTGTGCACCCAGCAAGAGTTGCTGAACTTTTTCCAAGAAAGGAAGAGAAAAGGAAGAAAGAACATGTGGGCAAACCCTACCTAAAGATATGGGCTAAAGATTACCATCTTCTTACATTCTCTGCACTGTTCAGGGATGCAGTGGCTCAGTGGCTGAGACACCAAGCTTGTCAATCAAAAAGGTCAGCAGTTCGGGCTTCGGGGGGAGGAGCCTGCCGCCGTCGGGAGCTCAACGAAGCTCCTGTCAGGATTCTGGTTCGTATATCTTATAAGATCTATAGATATCTCCCCTTTCTGGCAGAAAGGGGCAGGGAGAAGGTCAGTCGTTAGGATCTCTTTGTAATTCATAGCTTTTTTTTGCTGTGAATGGAGAAGAGGTTCAACATTAGCTGAGCCTTTACTCCGGCCAGTTTTCCGCGCTGCCTTTTTTGCAGCCCTAGGCAGATTGCCCCCCCCCCCCCCCCAGGACAAAGCTAAGCTATTTAAAAGTCAATCCGGGCGGGGACCATTCCTGAGGAATTTCTTCTATTACTATCTAAAATACCAGCTTCAATTTCGCAAAAGGCTCCCTTTCTTTTTTAGCTGCGTCACAAGATGGCGATCTCGTAGCTTTTGTGTTTGATGTGACGTACTTAGTCAGCCCTACCCTCCTGAAGGCTTCTCCGTACTAATTGCTAAAAGATTAACTGAGGGGAGCAGAGACTTTGATTTTTGGCTCGCTTGATTGCTTGTCTTTTATTTTTACTCTGGAATGGCTCCCAAATCTAAACAGAAGCGCTTCCTTAATAACATATCTCCAAAAACTGCTATGAAGCCGCTACCCTTGCCTCCTACACCCTCCACGGGAGATTTGTTAACACAAGAATTTCTTCTCAAAACGCTTAATGATTTCAGACAGGAAATTAATCAACTGATATCGGATTTATATGATCAATTTGATGCTAAAATTGCTCAGGCAAAGAAGGATATGATCGGAGTAATGACAGTCATGACAGATTATATTGCTGAAACGGAGGACAAATTGGAACTTTTGGAAGAAACTAATCTTAATTTGATATCCAAAATTCAAACGTTACAACAGGAAATTGAAAATGCTCAAAAACAACTTGTCATGATAAATTATAATAAGACTGCCTTTGCAATAAGAGTTAGAGGATTGCGTGAAAACCAACAGGAGAATTTGAAACAGATCTTCTTTGAGGCTTTCAGCCGCTTGGTGGGAAGTCCGGGATTTAACTTTGATTGGCAGATTCAAAGAATTTACCGCCAGAATTCGTGGGTAGCAAAACAGCGACAGCTTCCGAGGGACATAATTATATACTTTACCACAAGGGAATCCAGAAATGAGATAATACAGAGGCTTTACAGCAAGAGGTTGAGAATTGATGGACAGGACTTGATTGTTTTTAAAGAGATACCATCTCAAATATTAAGAACAAGGAGAGAGTACGCTTTCTTAACCGAAGAACTCAGAAATTCTCAGATTCCATACAAATGGGAAGTCCCAGCTGGTATTACAGTTACATTTGGCAACCAAAAACACCGCATTAATTCTGTCTGTGAAGCCCGAGAATTTTACTACGAGACCCTGAAGGCGGGACTTCCTGATTCATCCGGACCTGGAGAGAGACAAGGAGAAGGAGAAGACAAACAGCGAGACACGTGGCTACAAGGCAGAGGGTGTTGCTTTCCTCTTCCGGAAGGGCAGAAGATTAAAGAATAAAGACTTAGCGATGTTCTTAAAGCTTTATGATTTCCGTCTGGGATAAAATGGAAAAGTTGTATATCGATGATGAGACATGGAGACTGAAAGAAGCGTTGCTGATTGTGGACACATATTGTATATAAGATTTGTCTGAACTCTAACTCAAATTGCGCATGAATTATTTTCCTAGGCGAGGAGAGCGGAGATTGCGATCTTTTTGAGTTGTGGTCTGGGACGAACGGAGTTGGGAGGCACGTGGGAGAGGGAAGGGTAGCGAAAGCTTAATTAGACTACCTGGGGCTAGAATGCAAGCTGATGTTTGTTTGAGTTGCTATTTCAATATAAGGTCAAGAAAGATTGGTCGGAGAGTCTTCAGGAAAGTGGAGTAAATATGGGAGGAGCAATGGATGCAGATAAAATATATATGTGGATATGGATAAAGGCAGGGTGGAAGGTAAAAAAATTTACATGTGGAGGTGGGTAAGGATAGAAAGGGAGGTGTTGGAAATGAAAAATGAAAGAAGTACTTGAGTTTAATGGTTTTATAGAAAGGTTTGGATATTCGGATAAAAAAGAGATAAATTAAAGGTCTGAATAGATAGACAAAGCAATGAGACTTTTAGTTGGGGAATCCTAATTGATCAACTTACCTGGCTCTAATACAGTTTGAAACCCTGCAAGTAGTAAAATAACCGAAATTTGGAATGAGCTACATTGTTTAAGATTTACAGATAATGGGAAGCTGTGTTAACGTAGTGGGTTTATTGACCCTTCTTGTTTCTCCTTTCTTTTTGTGTGTGTGTGTGTTTTTTTTTATTTTGTATTTTTTACTATTCTCTTTTTTTTTCTTTGGCTTTACTTTTATTTTATTTTTTTAATTTTAAAGTTAGCTGGCCTTATTATACTCAAATGCTTGTTAAAGAATTATGCCGGGTATGGGACCTGCGAAGCCGTAAGGGGGTTAGGGAGGGGGGATTATAGGGGGGAGGGGGGAGGGTGGAATTACAGTTTCAATTCTTAGAACAATAAGAATTCACTTGTATACTGCGGCTCGTTTTTCTTTTTTCTTTTTTTCTTTTTCTCTTTTATTTTTTTTTAAAAAAAAAAAAAAAACAAACAAACTGAAATGTATGGATACACCAAAGCGAGGAGAAGAGGGAAAGAGGAGGGAGAAGTAAAGAGGGAGTGAGAGGGAATGTAAGGAGGGTGAGATGGAGGGAGGGGGAGATGTCTGAGGGGGAAGGGAAGTAGAAGAGGGGAATGCTGGAGGGGTGAAATGAAAGTTGGAGGGGGAGAAGAGAGGGTGTATGGGGGAATGAAGTGTCATGTTGGGTTTTTTTTTCTCTTTTTTTTTACGCACAGTATATAAGTGATTGTATAAAATGAAAATGAAAATGAAATAAATAAAATGTATTTAATCCAGCCAGAAAAAAAAAAAAAAAAAAAAAAGGTCAGCAGTTCGGCGGTTCAAATCCCTAGCACTGCATAATGGAGTGAGCTCTCGTTACTTCTCCCAGCTTCTGCCAACCTAGCAGTTCAAAAGCATGTAAAAATGCAAGTAGAAAAAAATAGGGACCACCTTTGGTGGGAAGGTAACAACATTCCATGTGCCTTTGGCATTTACTTATGCCGGCCACATGACCACGGAGACATCTTCAGACAGTGCTGGCTCCATTTCGGCTTTGAAATGGAGATGAGTACCACCCCCTAGAGTCGAGAATGACTACCACATATGTGCAAGGGGAACCTTTACTGTTCTGACCCACTCCTCTGTCCAGTAACGAATGCCGAGACAAGCTTAACTGGAATGTATTTTAATAGCAAGACACCAAAACCTCGGTGGCTGAAAGCCAAGCTCAACAATCAGATAAGGACCTTGGCAGCAACTCAGACAAACTCAGGCAGCAATAAACACAGATAAGGCTTGGCAGCAATCCTGCCTGCCAAGCTCACAGTAATGTCCTCCGACATTCAATCCTACGTTGACTTCTGCAAAGAGGGCGTGTGCACAAGTAGCCTTTTTATAGTCTGGAGAAGAGCCTAATGACCATCAGCTGAGTGCAATTACCTCCTGTAATTGCTTAATTGTTCCTGATGCCTAGTAGCGCTTCAATGGTGTGCCTCTAGCTCACTCTCCCTTGTCTCCTCCCCACTGGTCCAAGGCTCAGGTGCCTCCTGGTGGCCAACCAGCCTCTCTGCACCCTGCTCGGAGTCGGAACCCTGTCCAAATCCTCCAGAGCTGACTCAGAGGGCCCCTCGTTGTCGGAGTCTGGTGGAAGCTCCAACGGCTCCTGCTGGGCCACAACACTTTACCTACACTGTTCGGTAGGAAGAAGCAGGACCAAATGTCCCAAAACCACCTTTACATGAAAGAACCACTTTATCTGTATTAAACAAAGACCAAAAGCAGATTGAGCTGATGAAAATTCATAATATAATGTTTGGAAACTTAAAAAAAAAGTTGAGCCTTTGGAAGTAGGAAGACGCAGTGACCTTATATAAATAAGCTGGTTTACATCCATGAATCAATGTTTTTCTTTCCCCAGAATGTTTCATGGCGAAGCCTCACAAAAGGCAAGTCTTAAAACACAGATCACAATGGGGGAGAGCACAGCAAAGCACTCCTTACAAAAGGAGCAGGTAGATGTCAGGCAGGAGAAGAAACAGGTAAGAATATCATCAGCACCTTCGGCTCCAACAAAAGAAAGAGGGAGAAAGAGAAAAGGGAGAGGCAAAAATAAAAATAACAAGCTTCCCTTCAGAAGTCAGACAGCATTAAGAAAAACTCTGGTGTACAGAAGAAATCGACATTGTTTCATTGTTTATAATCCAGAATGGTTTATATAAAAGAGGAAAGAAACAGAAGAGCCCTCCTACCATGATATTTCCTACTGGTTGATGTTTGAGATCTTCTGGAAGTTGAGGATGAAAGATTCCAGGCACAAGGGGCAGCTCAGAGGATTAATTGTAAATAGCTGTCATACTTGTCAACACTCTAACTTTGGCATGAAATGCTACAGATGTTGAAAAATGGCAAGAGGAGGAGGAAAAAAACTGTGGAGGTTCTCTCTGAGCTTGGTTGTTTTCTTGTAGGCCTTTCATTACCTAACTAGGTAGCATCATCAGTGCTAGAAGGAGTATGGTTTGCAGAAAGGAGGAGGAAGAAGAGGAAGAGGGGGAAGGGGAGGAAGATGACTGTGGAGGTCCTTAGTGCTCTCTGAGCTTGGTTGTTTTCTTACAGATCTTTTCATTACCCAACTAGGTAACATGATCAGTGCCAGAAAGGACAGAGATTTGCAAGGAGCGGGGAGGAAATAAAAATTAGTTGATGGGCAAAAATATTTTTTCCTTCCACTTGGTGGATCTGGAGATTGGTTTTGGTGGTTAAGTTAGAGGAGGGGTAGTCAACCTTTTTATACCTACCGCCCACTTTTGTATCTCTGTTAGTAGTATAATTTTCTAACCACCCACCGGTTCCACAGTAATTGTGATTTTATGAAAACCTAATGAAAATGTTTTTAAATAATGCTATAAATTTGTTTTAAAGTCAATTAAATTTTTAAAAAAGGAAAGTGCTTCAGTAGCGGACAAAACCCCTACTACCCACCATGAAAGCCTGGTAGGGACCAGGTTGACTACCACTGAGTTAGAGAGAAGGAAAAGAAATTGGCCATATTAAATCTTTTTACATTTCTTTCTGGACTAAGGTCAATCAATCAGTAAAATGTATTCAGTCAACGACCAGCAATTTAAAAAAAAAAAAAACAGAAACCATCCAAACTGGGGTAAAATAAATAAATGCAACAAATTGTTAGTTGATTGTTTGATTGATTCTGGACAAAGGTTACTAAAGAAATCATGATTGGAGATAGATGGTTTTCCCCAAAATACATGGCCAAATGATCAGCATTTAGCATATCTGCAAGCTACATAAACCTGTAATTGTTATTAATAACACTTTTTTTTAAAAAGCATAACTTGAAATAAAATTACTCAAAGTGAATTGTTATAGTAATTGTAATGCAAATCCAACAAATGGTAACACAAAATTAGGCAACTTGGAAAGATATGTCAGGATCCTGGGCAGCCAGAAGCAAGAATAGATAAACATTGTGCTCTCTACTATGGTAGATCTTTAAGATCGAAAATGTGTGTGTGTGTGTGTGTGTGTGTGTGTGTGTAGGTAGGTAGGTAGGTAGGTAGGTAGGTAGGTAGGTAGGTAGAGAGAGAGAGATAGAGAGAGAGAGATAGGTATAGGTATAGGTATAGGTACAGGTATAGGTATAGGTATAGGTATAGATATAGATATAGATATAGATATAGATATAAGTATAGATGATATAGATATAGATATAGATATAGATATATAGATATAGATATAGATATAGATATGTATGTATGCATGCATGTATGTATGTGTGTGTGTGTGTGTGTGTGTATGTGTGTGTGTATATATATATATATATATATATACATACATACACACACATACATACATATATACACATACATACACATACACACAGACATATTTATCAGCAAAAATACAACATGTATGTATGTATATGTATGTATATGTATATGTATATGCATATGCATATGTATATGTATATATGTAAGCAGTAAACAATACCCCAATCAAGGAACTTCCAATTGAGACAAACAGTATCTCAAACAGTAAACAGCCTAATCAAAGAACCTGTTTCACAAGAAGATTACTCCACTCCTCTGCTCACAATAAAATACCTTATGCCACCAGGCTTGAAATTTTGGGCTTGGACAATTTGGAACAGTGCCGCCTATGGTCTGACTTAAGTGTAGTAAATAAAAGAGGTTTTGTCAAGACCAAGACTTTGCTTTCTAAGGAAGCCTGGGCAACAACAGGTAGATCCTTGTTTGACCAACCTAGCAAAGAGAACACAAAGATGAAAAATTTTCAGTCTTTAAAAGCAGGAGATGTTTTAGAATATTCTGAGTAATGAATATTCAGGTCAGGGAATCTATGAAATTATAATACCATATGTTTATTAACTAATATAATCAAATTATATCCCATTTCCTCTACCAAGAGAAGGCATATCAAACAGATATAGGAGATAAATAGCAAAGAAAAAGATAATCACCCGAGGAAGAGTATTTTAAATGCAAGTAAAGCAGTTACAGAATTTCCTTCTAGTTGAGGCTAAGACTTGAGGCTAGAATTCTGTTTAACTGGTCCTCGTACTGCTACATATTTTACTCTGAATGGCATTGCTGCTCTGTGTTTATAGATTCTTGCGGGGTTCTAAATAAATATCTTATTGTGTGGTTTATTTTTAAAAAAAACCAACAAAGTGGCCATGTTAATTATTCTCCATTAAGTTTCTTTAAACATTTCATAGAACTGCGTGTCCTCTCTTTGGGATTGTTAAAAAATAAAGATGAAAAATGTGACATTGAAATTAATTAGTTAAAATATACAGGCAAAACATAATAGTGCAATGGTAAGGCATTTAAAAGCATTTTTAATTAAAAAAAATAGCTCAAATCATCATGGCAATTTAAATGCACACACACACATACATACACACACAAACACACTACACCAAGGACAATTGGAGACGCACTTTTAGTGTTACGTTAGTGCCATGTAATTTCTTCCCACAGAATTTGAGTAATGTCAAAAATCTCACATAGGATGCTTAGGCCTAGATTAGGCCAAATCATTGAAAAGGCAATGGACAGAGGCCACAACCTTGCATTTAGAATATAGAGAGTTCCAGTGCACTATTTAACCACTGATTGAAGAATTATTTTCTCCCTGGCCATTACAATTTTTTTTTTACAATCTTTTCTTTTGTAGTCATGTTAGTTCTTTCACCATCCTTTTCTTTTTTAAAAAAAACCAGAAAGATCAAAGTAGCATCCCTCTGCTGCAAGCTTTTGAAATTTGGGTAAAAGGAACGATGAAAGGATGAAAGCTTTTAACTAATTAATAGAGTGATTGGTGGATCAATTAGTGCAATTAGTTAAATTATGCCTTGATCAGTGAATTAATTGCTGTCTTTAACCAATTAATGGGACTGATAGCAAATTTTAAAGGCATGGACATCTAGGCTTATGTAAATTACCAGGCAGCTGCAAAGGAAGCGACTTGTTCAATGGGGAACAAAATGAAGTCATCCTGAGATATGAGATAATGCTGTTCATGTGGGCCATCATCAAATTATGCCATGCAGAAATGCTTCACAAACCGTAGGATGTATCATTGAGGGGAAACATGACCTGATTCTGTCCTTTCAATTCTTTCACCCTTTTTTTCCTCACTGCTTTGCTTTGCGGACATTAATTCCCACAAGGTACAATTTTAACAGGTGACAGACAAGGAAGTAAGAGAATGGACGATAAAAGCAACAGATGTCAGCTAGTCTAAACAACACGAATCTTCATCATATTTGCTGAAAATTGACAGGCTTGGAGACTAAGAAGGTAAAAGGATGATTGAGTTAACATACAAGACTGAGAAACACAAGTTAAAACAGCTGGGTCCTCTTAAAATCAATAGGAAGGTTATAGCGTATGGTGCATGTCTTTTTCAATTGCCTAAACAATTAGACTAATCAAGGATAGTTGTCTAGTTGATAGAACATACTGCACTATTTCCCATGGAATGATCAGATTGAGGCAGTAGAAGCTTAGTTATAGGAGAAAAGCAAGTAGAACTAGAGACCAGAGTTAAGCATGTCATCAGCTTAGAGCCATTATGTTCCCACAGATAGTCTTAAAACCAACCCCTCTTGAATTATGTTGGCCATTATCTAGTGACAATTTAGTATTGAACTTTAGGCTTGAGCAATGAATCTTGCCCTGCAAGGTAGGGTATGACCCTGATCCTTTATATCTGACATTAGTTGGGGTCATTGGCTGAAATCAGCAGTAAAGAAGCAAATGAATGAAATAAGAAAAATGAATTAAGAAATCAATAAAAGTAGAAAAAAGGAAATGCAAATGCTATTTTTGTCAACTCTTCAAAGTAGTCCAGACCTGAACACCCAAAATTATGAATATATTAAAACTATGTTTATTATAAGGTTAATAATCTTACAGCTCTGAATATGCCTCTCCCCTCCCAGCCTTTATCCTAAAGAAAACCGGGTAGGGTCAAGTCTGAAATATTGCCTCAAATTACATTCCTACTTTGGATTTCTCTTTGACTGTTGTCTTAGCTCAGCTCTTCCTCTTGTTTCTCTCAGATTATTCTCTCAGCCCATTACACTTTTTTTTCCTGTTAGGCATGTAAATTACTTTTACCATTCTCTACAGAGGAAGCCACGAGTATTAATGTTAATTGTTGCGAGCGACTGGAGTCCAGTATGCAGCACAACTAAATGAAAGAAAGAGGGGTTTCTTTGCATAACTAATCATAGATGAGAACATTTTCCTTCACCTTCTACTTCCTAAATAGATTGGATTACAAGTTCCAGAGTTCACAGCCAGCACAACTAACAAAATTCTACAAGTCTTCACTCCTTGCAACCACCTGCAGGAATCCCAAGAAGTTTTCTTGGCAACATTTTCAGAAGTGGTTTGCCGTTGCTCTCTTCCCAGGGCTGAGAAAAAGATCCTGGTCCAAAGTCACCCAGTAGGACTAGAACTCAATTCTTGGACAATATTGTCTGACTCCAAGTATAAGGAAGGCTGGAATACACTCTGCACCAAGAGGACTAACATATGGAAAGCAAGACAGGGGCTAATAAGATAATCCTCTTTGTTAGAAACGTATTGAAATGCCTGCACGTGGTTAAAATCTGGCATCAGTGAGCTGTTTGAAGTCATCCAGCCTGGCACCCCAGCAGAACTATATAGAATACCATATTTCATTATAAACATTTTAAGCGCATTAGAGCATTATTACTATGCAGCCAACTACCGGGGTCTCTTGGCAGTTTGCAATAAAAAGATAAAACCATAAAACCAAATTCAAACCACGAATATTAAAATGATTCCCCCAAGAGGTAAATGCTATATGAGAATGCCAATGCAAGTCACAAGGAAGGCATAAAATTGGGGTGGGAGGGGGGGGGAGAGAAATAACATCAAGCCAGAGCATGTGTAGCGTCTTGTTCTATAGAGTTATGTCACTGCAGTCATTTGATACGTGCCCTTTGTTGGATCTACAATTTCTTAGTTACACAAGGCTGCTATTTCACCTTCATTAACTTTGATTCTTGGCAAGTGAGATAGCTCATGGGCTGTAGCTCCAAATGGAATCGTGCAAGGCACCTGGACAACGATCTTACAGAATGTTTGAAAGGCATGACTCGGTTCCTCCTGATCTCAGCGTTAACACGCACCACGAGCAACGCTGTAACTTGTAAATGAGATCTGAAATGAGATCTCCTTCTCATCCACAGAGAAAAGGACTGTAGGCAATATAGTTAGAGCCCATTCAGAAGCATATTTCAAAGGCCTGTAAAACCAAAGGTTGCCCAATACAGAATTTAAATACACACATTTCACACCATAACACACACAGACACAAAACGTTGCCGTTTTGTTGGCCCTGGCTTCTGTTCTCTCCTTTCCTATCTTTTGTGTGCAAAAGGGACCCACTGAGAATATTTTAAGTATCCTTCTTCACTTCTAGGATCTCAGTCATAAATTATTAAAGGATTTTAGCAACCGCAAAGCATGGATCAGGTCATTTTTAAAGCAGGCATCCTAGCAAAATCATCTCCCAGAGACGACTTATCTTGGGAAGGAAGGAAACTATGTTATTAATCCGAAGATTAGTCCACCTAACCTAATCATGTATATAATTTCTCTTAATTATTTTAATCAGCATTTCTTTCAGCTACAGATACCAAGGATTAAACCTGGAACTTTCTCCGTGGGAAAAAAAAACAGAAATCAGTTGACATGCTACATTCCCTCTTTTGCTAAATTGATCAAGACCTCATGAACCAGGAAGATGCAACTTTCTGGTCTCTAAATATTTCCATCCGTTTAATACCCGCTTAACCCAACTAGCATGAGCCATCACTGAAGATTGTGACAAGTGAGGCTGGAGATGCTACTAGGTTGTCCACTTTTGATAAACCAACTGTTAAATCCCCAAACTCAGAATTCCCAGCATGCATTTTTAATGGAACATCTATTCAAAACCAAAAGGTGCCTCTACAAGATGGATGGATGGATGGATGGATGGATGGATGGATGGATGGAAGGAAGGAAGGAAGGAAGGAAGGAAGGAAGGAAACTATAAAATCACCAGATCCTGCATGCCCATCTTTATTAATTAGATGCATCTTCATTCATCACATTGGTTTCTCCCATTCAAACAATCAAACAATCTCTCTGACCCATAGAGATTGTTTGACAAATTGTGTTATAATGTAATCCTGCATTATCTAGAAAAATCCCTTTTTTATCCTATCATAATTACTCTTCCAATCTTAGTAATTAAAATTCTCCGTGGTCATTTCTGGCTTATCAGAATAGCAGCATACCCTCAAGATTTAGATGGTTTCAACCCTGTTGCCCTTCTATATGGTATGGAGACCTGGGTTTTTTTTCCCCGCAAGCACTGAGCCAGAGGAATGTATGAGCCCATCCTATAATGGATTTGGAACAGAAATAAGTACAGTTTGACCTCAGTTATGCTACACTTTGGAGTGTTATTTGTGCATTATTGTTTGGTTTGTTCTTCAACCCTCTCTAGATTTATCCACCGTAACTATGCACAAATTGGGAAGCTATGTAAATTATTGAAATAAATAAGAACAGTAATACTCTAGTTATTCCAATACCCTCTTTTAACTACATACCAACTAACCCTTTTGCAAAGTATTGGGTGATATTTCTGTGAAAATAAAAGCCTTAAAATGCATTTTCCATTACGTTAAACTGCACTTCAGCTAAAACGAGTAAGAACAGACACACTTCACCAAAAGTAAATGTATCTTACATGTTTAGCCTTATATCTCTTTTCTAAGTATATCAAGGGTTATGTTTTTTCTATCCAGTTGTCTATCCCCCATCCTTGAGTGGGTGGAACACTCATTCAGTTTTAACAGAAAAGCAAAACAGAATTTGGCAGTCCAAATCAGGCTTGTTGCAGGTAATGAGTCCAATCCAGACATTTAAAAGCTAAGCGCAAAAGCTTTTGAAGCAATTTGCAAATATTAGTGAATTTCAGTAAGAAAAAGAAAACTAAAATGAATCAAATGAAAATGTCACCTGTTCCAAAACAAGGCGGTGCAACAACAGCGTGGGAAATTTCCTTTTTCACCCAGAAAATTGCTAATTTACTACATCACGTTAGAATGTTTTGCCGAGAAATAATTTTCTTGTGTGAAGAGAACTGGCTTTCGGGCAAAACTAAATTCAGTTGTACCATTCTCTCCCTGCAGTCAAGTTAATCTGGGCAAGACTACCTTCTCAACAAGAGCTCTGTTTAAATTCAGCACTTGTAATAAATAAACCTCTGGAGATGACATTTTTATAGCTGACAGATAGAAGCCTTGATGGATAGTTAGACGCTGTTAGCTATCATAGCCCTATTCCATGTTACTGAATAGAGTCTCTCTTTCTCTCTTCCCATCCCACCCCAGCCTTCATCTTTCTCTTGTCAACATTTGTTCTGAGCTGCAGCTTTCAGAGGGACGAAATGTAATGCTCCAAGGCAGCAGCTGCAGAATAATAATATTAATAATGCCCTGATGTGGCGGGTTGCTTGTTGCACCATCAAATATGTGTTTCCAGGGAACTTTCCACAATTTTCACACTTTCCAGGGAATGGCACCTGCATTCTATTTAGCAACAACAGAAAAGCCAGAGAGACATTCTGGGTGGAACTGAACATCGCATGTCTACATCAGCTTTTTCTGATTATGACTACTCAGCAAGAAGACATGCTAATGTTGCAGCTTGGTGGAGAAGACCTACAAGCCCTAGATTCAGAGGTGGTAATCAGCTGGTACTGACTGGTTCTGGAGAACCAGTCACGGAAATTTTTAGTAGTTTGGAAAACTGGCAAATTCCATCTCTGACTCGCCCCACTCCCATCTATTCTCTGCCTCCTGAATCCCAGCTGATCAGCTGGGTCTTCTTTTGTTGCCCTGCACAGGAGAATGGAGCTGGAAAGCAGGTTGGTGGGATGGGAAGGGAATGGAAATTTGACAGTATCCTTCCCCCAGGAGTGGGGAGGGATTTTACAGTATCCATCCCCTGCCATACCCACCAAGCCATGCCCACAGAGCTGGTAGTAAAAAAAAATTGAATCATACCACTGCCTAGAATCTTTGCATCCCAAATTCCAAGTGCTATTATTCTCCCTGCCTTACAGGATGAGTGAAGAATAGTTGAAGAGGATATATAAAAAGCCAAAAGTCACTTACCTATGGCAGGATTTACCCACTAGTGATCCACACAGTCGCCTTTAGCATTTCTCAAAGTCTTTTCTTATTTACAATCATAGAAAATTGGCCACGCTTTCTTGCCATTTTGAGACGGGATGCATCTGAAAACCTGCATCATATGGACATCCTTCCTTCCAAGTGTTATGTTTGCTGACAGTCACCCAAAGATTGTCCCCTCAGTATCTGCAACATTTTTGCTGAGCATGTGTTTAAAATCAGATATCTAATTGACAGATATGGTCGCTCGTCTTACAAAACCATGAACTGAACATAGGATTATATTAACTTTCTCCAGCCTGATGCCTCCAAATTGGTTGAACTTCAACTGCTGTAAATCTTAGCTAGAATGGACTTTGATTTTGATAAACAAGTTCTGGAAGATGCAACCCAACTAGACTTGGAGGGATCAAACTGAGGTAAGCAGCAGCTCATCAACCTTCTGTAATCTGAGAAATATAACAAAGGATATGTCATTGAACCAAATGTCACCCCTTAAATATTTTCTGTTAAGTGCCATTGCTCATGCAAACCTATAGACCTTTCATTGGCACTGCATTAGACCACATCCAGCCTTACTCTCAATCAGTTATTTAAAATCATCCAGAGAAAGCCCGGAGCATTTCAAGCTCACATAAATCAACTCTACAGGCAGGAGAATTAATCCAGATAGACAGCTTTGCCGATCATATGATAGCGCCAATTGCAATTGAAAAGCACTGGTTGAAAAGAAAGAAGTGGGGGGGGATTAAAAGAGGGAACTGCTTCTAATGCAACAGCCAGTTCTTAATTTTGGACTTCTGAGTGTTGATATTTGTGGGCTCATTCAGTCCCTATGAGCCGAATATGGAAAAGCAAAGACATCAGCCTGACAAATGTCCACTCTGTTGTGTTCTCCATAGCTACATATCTATGATTGGGAAAGTTGGGCCTTAAAAAAAAGCCAGACAGGAAGAAAATTGACTTATTTTAGCTGTGGTACTAAGAGCCATGGTGGCACAGTGATTAGAATGCAGTACTGCAGGCTGCTTCTGCTGACTGCCGGCTGCCTGCAGTTTGGCAGTTCAAATCTCACCAGACTCAAGGTTGACTCAGCCTTCCATCCTTCTGAGGTGGGTAAAATGAGGACCCAGATTGTTGCGGGCAAGATGCTGACTCTGTAAACTGCTTTGAGAGGGCTGTAAAACACTGTGAAGCAGTATATAAGTCTAAGTGTTGTTCCTATTGCTACTGGAGAAGGCTCCTGTATATTCCTTGGACAGCAAAGGTGACCAATGAGGAAGTACTGGAGTGCATAGCATCAGACATGTCACTGGAAGGAAAGATCACAAAACCGTGCCTCCCTTACTTTGGCCATGTCATGCTGGGGAAACACTGGAGAAAGCAATTATATTTGGAAGAGTTAGTGGTAAAAGGAAACCAGGCTGCTAAAGAACACGGTGACTGGATACTATTAAAGCTGACCCTAGCCAGAACATAGCACAATTCAAAGAAGTGGTGCAAGATCAGAAGATATGGAGAGATCTGGCCCATATAATTGCCGAGAATCGAATTTGACTGAATAGATAACATCATCATCCCCTAATCTGGTCCAGAAAAATGTCCCTTATATTCCACTGATCTTAACTTCTGGGTATTGTCTACTCCTGTTGGGAGATTTAATGCATTGTAAAAGCTCAGTCCATTTGTGTAGTTTATAATTGGAAAATTCAGAAATGGGATTCATTCATTAACCAGGTTAAGCATGATGTATAACTGCAACTATGGGCTTTGCTTGGAGACAGAGAACTACAGATATTTTCTATCTGCAAATTAAGACAAATTAAGATGGAAGTTTGGAAGATGGCGCTTCAAATGGGATGTAGAAGACCCCAATTGCAGTCTCAAAGCTAAATGATGCATGAGCCAACCCTAGAGGAGGCATAGGAAAAGGATAACAAGGGAGGTGAAGAGTTATTTCTGCACATTGCTCCTCGTCCTTGTATTGAACTTCCCTATGTTCTTTCATAAAATAATATATATATACAGGTTTTTTTTTTAAAAAAAAAAAGGGTTAAGCCCTAAGGAGTAGAACAATAATCCATTTGGTATCTGAAAATCAATAGCTCAGAAGAATGTGCAGGAAAGCATAGCCAAAGAACAAAATATTTCCTGCTCCAAGGAGGTCACTATTACAAAATGAAATTAAATCCATCATGCAATATATAAATTTGTTGTCCAACTGGATGGCTTAGCCAGTGATGCTTAGCTATGAGATAATGGAGGATAGAAATGATATCTCCGATCTTTTCAATCCTCCAAGGAAAGGAGAAATTGTTTTGTTTTTTTCCTAATTCACCTTTTGGAGATTTCTTCTAATATCGGTAGATTGGATGTCCATTTTCTTCATTCCTTATCGGTTAAATAAAATACTTGTACTAAAAATACATTTTTTTACACATTATAAACAGTCATAAAAGGCTACCAAGTTCTATTTTTAATGTCATGCCCTTCAATATTTCAAAGTAAAAATTAGAATCTAATTAAGCAACATATCCTTATACCAACATAAGCATTAGCCTTAGATAAGACCTGCATTATCTAAATTAAGCAACGACTAGTTCAAATAATAATTCATCATGTTAGCATTGCAAAATAATATCCAAGTAATTAATAATCAAGACATATTAATGTATCTTTTAAGAGCAGTACGTTTCAATTAAGATTTTGAAAAACACAGTGAGTTACTGCAACATCAGTAAGACAGCGTTCTTAAAATTAAACCACTAATATTTCAAGCAGTATTGTCTTTCCTCATTGCCTTGAGATTAAAAATTCAGGAATCTGCTCTAAATAATATGATTTAACTAAAATGAAGTTCTCGAGATATATAGTGAGTTAGGAAGATCACACTTACCAAACCTCAACCCTTGTTTCCATAAACAGAATTCCTTTTATTGAATGGCATTTCTTGATAGCAATTATGGCCCTGCTTATTTTATTCAGGGGAGGCATAAGGCTAAATTGCTTGATATACCTCTTGATAATGTATGGTGAAAATATGAGCCTTTAGAGATATTTTTATTTTTTAAAAACCCTCTTCCCTCTCTTTAGCATTGTTGATATGCCACACAAAGAATTAAAACAATGTTAAAAGATTTTGCAAGTGTAGGAGACGCTGCAAACATAAGTGCACTGACTTTTACTTTTGCCCAGAATTGGATTCCTGTGATACATTTTACCTTGAATCCTATTGAACTCAGAATTCATGGGTACATTGGAAAAATATGGAGACATTTTCATCCTTCAAACATTGGTATGCATTTTGTGGTATATTAAAATGGAACTGACAGAAAGTGACACTTTCAATTTAGGTCTTTTAAATCGCTATGTTTTCATTACAGTTAAGATGCAAAGTCACATTTTTCCCAGCCTGCCTCGAAAAGCTCTCCTCTGCCTAGTTCTGGTTTTGCCAATGCATTCCAAGTCCTAATTTAGCAGATGCTTTCTTTCCTATTTGACTGGATAGGTCAATTTATTGGGTGAGGAAGTAAGTTTGGTGCTTGCTGTAATAGGTGCAACAATTCAACAGCCAGGTCTTCAACTAGAGTCCTAATGGACAATCATTTAAAAATGAGCCAGCAGTGTGCAGCAGCTGCCAAAAAAGCCAACACAGTTCTAGGCTGCATAAACAGAGGGATAGAATCAAGATCACATGAAGGGTTAATGCCACTTTATAAGGCCTTGGTAAGGCCACACTTGGAATACTGCATTCAGTTTTGGTCGCCATGATGTAAAAAAGATGTGGAGACTCTAGAGAGAGTGCAGAGAAGGGCAACAAAGATGATTAGGAGACTGGAGGTTAAAACATATGAAGAATGGTTGCAGGAACTGGGTATGTCTAGTTTAATGAAAAGAAGGACTAGCGGTGACATGATAGCAATGTTCCAATATCTCAGGGGCTGCCACAAAGAAGAGGGAGTCAAGCTATTCTCCAAAGCACCTGAGGGTAGGACAAGAAACAATGGGTGGAAACTAATCAAGGAGAGAAGCAACTTGGAACTGAGGATAAATTTCCTGACAGGTAGAACAATTAATCAGTGGAACAACTTGCCTCCAGAAGTTGTGAATGCTCCAACACTGGATGTTTTTAAAGAAGAGTTTGGATAACCATTTGTCTGAAGTGGTGTAGGGTTTCCTGCCTCAGCAGGAGGTGGACTAGAAGATTTCCAAGGTCCCTTCCAACTCTGTTATTCTATTCTATTCTATTCTATTCTATTCTATTCTATTTTAACCTGTAGTATGAAGTGCTCCATACTACAAAGATGGAAGGAAGGACAATTTGTATATCCTTATTTTTTTTATAAGGCTACAAATGTGAGGTTCTTGGATTTACTTTTCTCTTTGAAGCTGACCTTCTGTGTGGCACAGCTGCACTGCCGACTTAGTTTGACATCTTTCTCCTCTTGATTGGCAGGAGGCAGAGATGCTGCAGTCAGTTTGCTTACCCCAGTTCCACTAACCTTATAAATATTTCCCTTCACAGGCCCTTCCATATCTTGATGGGAATTCTCCTAGCAATTCTATGCCTTTAAATGGCAGAAGAAAGTCAGATAATTCTTCTTGTTGTGCAGGAACCATCTGAGAAGAAGGTGTCTTTTGAAGACTTCTGCTTGCTTCTCCAAGCTCTTTTTTTAAGATTCATCCTTGAAGCAGCCTGGTTCTTCTCAAGCTAATTGCTGAGATGAACGGTAGGGTGTCAACCAGTAGTGGGATTCAAAAAAAATTACTACCGGTTCTATGGGCATGGGTTGGTGGGCGTAGCAGGGGAAGGATACTGCAAAATCTCCATTCCCTCCCAATCAGCTGGGACTTGGGAGGCAGAGAATAGATGGGGACAGTGGCAGTCAGAGATGGTATTTACTGGCCTTCTAAAGAGCAGTCAGTCAGAGTTGATCTCGTCTAGGAGAGAAGAGGTCAACTATTCTGATATCTCCCCTGCTTCATATTGTCCTTTACTCGGTTACATCCTGTGGGCTCCATTGCCATCAATGGCACATTTTTCTTGCCTTTTTTTGCTTGCTCCAGAACAACTGGGTGGGGGAATGTCCTGGTTCCTGGCTGAGGAACAGGAACGAGACTGTTTATGGGGTTTCATCATGGTCTCTTGGCTTTATCAGGAACCCAAGCTACTGACCAAAGACATTGATGAACATTTCCATCTGGGACTGTCAGCCTCCAGCTTGCTTCCATATTCAACCATCACAATCAGTTTCCATTTAACAGGGAGATGCTGAAACATTGTCACATTTTCCCAGGCATACTGCATTAAATCACAGTAATCAAATCGGACAGATGACTAAAACTATCTCATTGGAACTTGATCGCAACATAAAGGGAATATCTAGGAAGTGTTCTAGTACATCTATAGAAGAACACTGGGAGAAATATGCCCTGTATATTATTGGTCCAGAAGAAGTAAGTCCCCTAATCCCACTTTTTGCAAGTTTAAAATTTATTAGGGTGTGTCAGGGAAGGGTGAATCAAGATACACCTTGCTATTTATATATTCAGTTAAGATGAGCTTCACAATCAGAGATGGCAGTGTCACTGAGGGTTACACACTTGGTTGCTTATTGGTTTATTTAAAGCCCTACATGGTATCGGACCTGGGTTCTTGAGAGACCGCCTCCTGCCAATTACCTCCCTATGACCAATTAGATCCCACAGATTAGGCCTCCTCCAGATTCCATCAGATAGCCAATGTCGACTGTCGACCCCCCGGGGGAGGGCCTTCTCTGTGGCTGCTCTGGCCCTCTGGAACGATCTCCCCATGGAGATTCGGACCCTCACCACCCTTCAGGCTTTCCGCAAAGCCGTCAAGACCTGGCTGTTCCGGCAGGCCTGGGGCTGATGAGTTCCCAGCCCCACTCGGATTGTTGTGACTGTTGAGGAGTTTTTTAATCTGTTTTTTGTACTTGTTCTGTCTTGTTCGTTTTCTTTGTATTGCCCCCCTTCCCTATTAGTTTGTTTGCCGCCCTGAGCCCCCTGGGAATAGGGCGGCATACAAGTTTAATAAACTATAACTATAACTATTTATTCTTGCCATTTCTATATCTCTCCATTAGGATTAAAAACTGAACCGACCAAAAATAATGTAAACTACATTTACAATGGTTTTCCCAGTTGCCTTGTATGGCTGTGAAGATTGGATCATAAGAAAGGCTGAGCACCAAAGAATTGAGGCCTTTGAACTATGGTGCTGGAGAAGACTCCGACTGCAAGGTGATTCAACCAGTCAGTCCTAGAGGAGATCAACCCTGACTGACTGCTCTTTAGAAGGCCAGATCTTGAAGATGAAACACTTTGGCCACCTAGTGGGAAGGAAGGACTCACTGGAGAAGAGCCTCATGCTGGGAAAGTTTGAGGGCAAAAGAAGAGGATGACAGAGAATGAGATGGTTGGACGGATTCACCAAAACAGTAGGCGTAAATGGACTCCAGAAGATGGTAGAGGACAGGAAGGCCTGGAAGAACATTGTCCATGGGGTCACGATGGGTCGGACACAATTTCGCAACTAACAACAAAAACAACAATTACAACAGAAGCAAAAAACAAACCCAGCATCCTTCAAATGCTTTCCCCCCCTGGAATCAGAGTTAA
Organism: Thamnophis elegans; assembly: GCF_009769535.1. NCBI lineage: Eukaryota > Metazoa > Chordata > Lepidosauria > Squamata > Natricidae > Thamnophis > Thamnophis elegans. The sequence goes on along the minus strand of NC_045552.1, from coordinate 48,511,109 downwards.
ATTGCTCTGTAGTTTCTTCTCAGGCACGTAATGCTTTTCATATTTACAAGTGCACATTATTCCTCAAAAATGGCACCAAACGTTCCATAAATCTTACAATGGATTGAAAAGTCCCCAATTGACTGGAGAGGCTGAATAGTTCAAGATTGGTCTACACACAACCCAGTTTTGATCAGAGCCTCATATAAAGGCTAATAAAAAGACTTGCCAGCTGAGCCAAAAAGCAGAATTACAGAGATTAGAAACCTGCGTGAAACCAAGGTCCAGGAATCCAGAAAGATGTAAAATCCAGGATGGATCTCAGATTGGGGATCTGGTAGAATATTGGATGTTGGTTTCAAATGTTGCTTAGCAACAGAAAACCCGAACTGGAACTTCTATAGCCTGAAAGGGCTCCTTTGCAAAGTATTCACTAAGTTTTCCAAGTTTTCCTACTCACAAGGAGGGCAGTTATTCTTTAGCATTCTTTAATCCTGAGGAGACCTCTACATCTGAGCCTTTGACAGGTATAATTGCATCCTCTTCTACAATCGTTCTCTAAGACTGAGCAGTTACCTTTTAACCAGGGAGAGGTGCAAGCATCAAATTTCTAGAAGCCTGGGTCATCAATTTTAGAAGCCTTGTCCTCAAAGCGGTGAAGTTCTCTCCCAATCCTACAAATTAAATCCTTCCCGTATGCCAAGTTGCTGCATTTATCCTTCCAAAGATCCTGCTCCAATTCTTTACGGCATCCACTAGGGTAATGCAAAGATATAACATTCTCAATAGATGCTTTCGAAGTTTGTATTTAATAGACCTGGAGGCAGTGAGTGCCTTTACACAGATTGTGCTCCGGCTGTCTACCACTATTTGAACGGCCTGAGTGCCATGCTGTGAGATGCAAGCAGTCTCCCACGCATAGTGTGTACCAGGAGTAATTTATGAGTCTATCTATAAAAGAAATAACAGCACTTTAAGGGGGAGGCTATGTAAAGCTCGGAGATTGAGCAGCCGCTCTGTCAATTGAGTGCAACTTCCAAAACATTGTCATTATGTCTCCGCTGATTTACAGGAGGAGGGAAAAAATGTGGTTTATATTTATGAGACTAATGAATAGGAGGAGCAGGGAATCTAGCCACCTTGCTGGAATACAAGTGGTTCTCGATTTACAACCACCACTGAAAACCCACCGCCCCATTTCTGTTGTTAAGGGAGACATTTCTTAAGTGGGTTTTGACTTTTCTTGCCACTGTTGTTAAGTGAATGACCACAGTGGATAAGTTAGTAACTTGGTTGTTAAGTGAATTTGGCTCCCCCCCCCCTTGGCTTTGCTTGTCAGAAGGTGGATCACGTGACTTTGGGACATAGACACCGTCATAAATATGAACCAGTTGCATCTGAATTTTGATCACATGATCTTGGGGATGCTGCAAAGATCTCAACCATAAAAAAATTGGTCCTAAGTCACATTTTTCAGTGGAGTTGTAACTTTGAACAGTGACTTTGAACAATGAACTGCTGTAAGTCGAGGACTAAAAGTACCCATTCTGTCTCCCAATCCCTGCCACAATCACCTTTCTTTCAACATAACTGGGCTACCTGCTCTTGATTTTTTTTAAAAAGAGACTATTTAGCTTTTCATCACATATTTGTATGTGTCAGGGGTTCCAAGCAATACCCCCAAGGAAAGAAGACTCCGAGGCTTGAAGTTCCTCAAAGTTCCATTTTATTAGAGATGTCCTATTGGCACATCTGGGAAAACCCGAATCTGAAAGTGTCCCAGGTTTTCCCCACCCAAAAGAAAGTCCACGTCTCTGCCCAGCACCCACATGTCCATCACAAGGTCCAATCAGTCACCATCCCAACTAGAGATGCCTCCCAGTCACGCCCCTCCAGCAGTGGTGGGATTCAAAACTTTTTATTACCGATTCTGTGGGCATGGCTTGGTGGGCGTGGCAGGGGAAGGATACTGTAAAATCCCCATTTCCTCCCGACCAGCTGGGACAGGCAGAGAATAGATGGGGGTGGGGCCAGTCAGAGGTGGTATTTACTGGTACTCCAAACTACTCAGAATTTCTGCTATCTGTTCTCCAGAACTGGTCAGAACCTGCTGAATACCACTTCTGCCCTCCAGGTACAGGGCAAGATGTCTTTGACTCTCTGAGAAAGGAATGTTATTTTGACTATATATATATATATATATATATCTCCCATATTCCATATAATCCCCCCTCCCATTTTCCCATAGCAGTAAATGTGGCAGGCCAGGGTTCACCGACAAAAGGGCGACCGACAAAAGCACGCCCAACTAAACTGCAAATTCTAAACCGCAAGTTCTAAACCGCGCTGACGAATGAGCGCTGAAGCGGGCCGACAACAGCGCGCCGACAGAAGCGCGCTGTAAACCTAACCCTAACCTTAACCCTAACCCTAACCCTAAACCTAAACCTAAACCTAACTCTAAACCTAACCCCTTAAATCGTGCTTCTGTCGGCGCGCTGTTGTCGGCACGCTTTTGTTGTGCGCGCATTTGTCGGGTCACGGCAGGCCAGAAGGCCCAATGCAAAAGATGGCTCCCAGGCCTGACAGTATCAATCTTCCCCTTCTTATGCCTTTTCAAAGAAATTGGGGGAAATGGGAATTGGCTACCATTTACCTAACCGCAGTCATGGATCCAAGGCTTTTGTTTATGAAATTATAGCACTAACATGACCTTTTTTAAAAATAGCAAAATGATTGACTGATTTTCTTCCAAGGTGGAGGCAGGTTTTTCTTTCCTGCTTTTTCCTTTTATTCCATTCTTTATCACAGTAAGTCATCCCTGCCACCCTGCCGTTTAAAACAAAATCATTCCGAATCGCTTAAATCGTAACTTACATTGCTTTGCATTTGGTCTCAGATTTGGTCTCTTAAGGTGAAAGCGCAACTTTAAAACTGGGGAAAGTAAAGACGGCCCAGCTGTCTCAGCTGCGGGCTTGGGATGAGATGGAGACAATGCCACCAGAATTGGGGATTTGAAAAAGCAGTTACTGAAATATAATCACGTTGCTATTGAGGATTGTGAGAAGCAATATTTTGTAGTCATCCATCCATTCTGTTTAGATGGCTGTCCATCATCATCTTCATTTAATGACCCCCATAATCCCTTGCAGAGTGGAGTCTGGGCAACTGAATGGAGCCAGCAGAGTGTTTTAATGGCCAGATGCCCTTCCTGTTGCCAATGCAGAGTGTTGAGAAATATCTGCCTCTACCTAGGATCGAACTCATAGCCTCCTGCGTGTGAGGCAAGAGCTCCACCTCTAGACCGCAACACCACTCCCTTTAGATGGCTGCCCATACACCCCAGAAACTCCAGGCAACAAGCAAAATAAATACAAATAACTACATTAAAACAAAACACCATCTAAAACTTCATTGAGGCTCCATAAAATACAGAATTGGGGAAATGCAAACATCCATGCTATAGAGCTCCAGTACTAATGTCCTAATCCCATTGCTGAGGCGCCTTTACATCCTTACAAAAGACCAATAGAGGAAAGCCTATCCGTATTAAAGTGGGACTTGGAGGTTGGACTGTACTCATAGTCTCTACTACAGTAGTATTTATAGCTTATAATCATGTATAGCATCATTACACAAATGCACAAATTTTCCCTATGCAATTTCATATTTTCTGCTTTATTTACACATAATTTAGCCCTAACACAGTCCTTCATGCAAATAAATCCTAATGATCAGGTAAATTCTTTTATTATTGTTGCTCCTTTTTTAAAAATAGTCTTCCTAGCCAAGAGCAATAAGCTGTAGTATTGCTTTGTTCATTACTACTGCCTTACTCTCCTTGGTTGAAGAGCTTTGGTGGATGACTATATATATAAATACGGAGAGCGGGAAACAGATTTTTTTTTCTTCCCTGCTGCCACCTGTGGCAAGAACCAGAGGATAACTGAGTACAAAAAAGCCATTAGAATGAACATAGTCAAAACAAATGTACTGTGAGCAAATGAGTAACTAAAAACCTCACAACTTAAGCTTTAATGGCGCTTTTAAAAACAGGTCAGAGAGAACAAACACTATTCTCACGTGATGCATTCATTATGAATGCCTTCAAAACCAGTAGAAGAGCAGGAAGTGCCAATTTTAAGCAAGTAGTATCACATGTTTCTTGTTGTGGCCCACCAGCAGAGCTGGCAGCAGATTCGGACAGTGAGGAGGTTGGGGAGGAAAATGGGCCAGTCCTGGAGTCTGGGGAACGTTCAGACAAGGGCTATGCATTGGAAGCAGAGAGGGGGCCAGGGCCATCTGGGGGTTATGTGCTGCCTCTGGAGCCTCCAGAGTCAGACATCAGTGAGGCAGAGGAACAGGGGGAGCCTGTTCCCAGTGCAAGCATGTGGAGAGCTGCCAGAAGGCAAGAAGAGTTAAGACAAAATGGATGACTCGGGAGTAGGGCTTGGAGATGATTGGTCCCTCCCATAAGACATAAAGGAGGAGCAAAGGCACGTGAGCCTTTGCAGGAAGCAACTTTGTTCGTTCTGGTCAGTTTAAATTCTGAAGCTCTGTTTTGACTCTTTGCTCCATGTGGCCTTGCCAAGCTAATTGCCAATTAAGTCTGGCAGCGTTTCAAGGAAGATAAAGGTGGGTGCTTATCACCCTAATCCCAATAGACTTTGGCAGCATACCGTAGGACTCTTTACAACTATTTGGGACTCATGACGGGCTGTGAATGAACATAATTCATAGCCTTTGAAATAAAAAGAGGGTTTTTGGGACTAAGCGTGTGTTTTTTACTATATCAGAGCTGGCAACAGATTCAGACAATGAGGAGGTTAGGGAGGAACCTGAGCCAGTCCTGGAGTCTGGGGAAGGTTCTGATGAGGGCTCTGTGTGGGAGGCAGAGAGGAGGCCAGAGCCATATGCCAGTTATCAGCTGCCTTTAGTGTCAGACATCAGTGAGGCAGATGAACAGCTGGAGCCTGTTCCCAGTGGGCACATGCACAGAGTTGCCAGATGAAGGAACAGCTAAAGAACAGGAGTCGACTTGGGAGTAAGGCCACAAGTGGACAATGAATTTATTTCCCTCCCAGAGGAAACAAAAGATGAGCGAAAGGGGAGTGGAGTTTGCAGGAGACAATTATTTCGCTTAATTGGCTCTGAGACTCCTTGCCAAATTTTGCAGATATTGGGGTGGCAGCTCTCCCAGTCAGATAAGGTCTGCAACTGTGAATCCTCTCTTGAAAGACTTTGCTGGATGGGAATGAGCAGAATTCACAGTAAATTAATAAAAGGGTTTTTTTGTGGGGACAAGGAGTTTGCTTCATGCCTTGGGAAGCCTCGGTCAGAACATTTCTATTCACTTTATTTCTTTGTTTTTCCTCATCCCTCCCCACCCCATTTTTCATGTATATTGTATCTTAGCATTTAAGTCCTGAGGCAGAGAATTTCTTGATCTGACTGGGGTACATGTAAGCTGTCTAGGGGATGTTTCTGAGCAAAGAGTGGGATGAAACTGCTTCAAACAAATGAACTATTTTTTTTTATTTATCATACCAAAATATGGGTGCCTATTTTCAGCCAGTGTTAATCCTGCTGCCTTTCAGCCTTTTTGTCTTTTTGAAACTTCCTAAGACATTTACAGCTCGTGGACGTTCAACCAGTAATTGTTGGCATTTCACACCTGTAGCACCATGTACAACTATAACAAAAAAAAAGGATTTTGATGATGGAAATCCCCGTTAATTTCCATGAGAATCTCCATCTAAACATTTGTGACATTTGTGAACATTCTCAGTAGCAATTTGGAGGATTAGCAAGATGCATTTGGATGTTAACAGAATGCTAACCATAGGGAGAAGGGGTGTCATCTGTCCATCTCCCATTTTATTATAACTTGTTTGAATGTCATTTTACTTTCAGATGCTGGGAAACTGATGAATTCTTCCATCTGGCTAGGGTGAGGAGGGCCTTAATGGTCAAAATTAGGTCCACGATTCCACCAAATGTTGATGAATACATAATGGATCAAGGAAGGTTTGCTTGAAACATTTTATGTGATTAGATTGCTACCTTGAACGCCGATTTCCAGAGATTTTTGAATGATTGCCACTAGCAGCAGTTATTTTGATGAAACTGAACAAATGCCCAATGCTTTTCCCCTCCTGAAGATCTTTTTCTTTCCTGTTTTAAAGACAATAAACTGAGAGTACAACAAACTCAGCTGAATGCTTCATTCATTCAATTTCTATAGCCACTCAACTCAAACAAGTGACTCTGGGAGGTTTTCAATTCTAAATCTAAATTCTAAACTTTAGTTCATTTTTGCTTTATTTTATATACATAACAGAACAACAGAAGGAAGAAAGGAAGGAAGAAAGGAAGGAAGGAAGGAAGGAAGGAAGGAAGGAAGGAAGGAAGGAAGGAAGGACGAAAATTATACATGTAAGAGTTTCTCATATAGATGAATATCTAACGTTTTACATAACAGATTTGTTAAAGGATGCCTATATTTCAGTATAATTGTCCATACTTAATCTACATCTATAAGCAACTCATTTGTAAATCATAAGAATATCAGTTCTTCAATCTGTTGAGTAATTGGTGTCATAAATTTGTCTTTTCAATTTGAAGAGCCAGTTCTCTATTAATAAAGGTATATTTTAACTCACATTATATCATCCCCTTTATTGCTAACGTCCAGCAAGTAAATAGCATTATATAGGTAGCCAAAGCAGTATTACCCACTTAGTAGCATTAACTACCCTAAGATCCCACCCATCAACTCATCTATCCACAGTAGGTTTATGAGTCTGCATGATAATATTTTCTATCCCTATTTTCTATCCCTAAAACCATCCAACCAATAAGCTAAACAAATTGAGTTAACCAACATGAGTCAGTGTATTCACTCTCACTTATTCTAAGCAAACTTGAGTTCTTTTGTCAAGACCTTAAACATTTAATTCATTTCTTCAGTCTCTCTGGAGGATGTCTATTTGTTTCAATACCACCTTCTGCTTTTGCTTTCCTTTTTTCCAAACAAGATTCTATTTCAGGCTCTCAGTCCTTATGACAGCTCTTCAAAGTGCAGTAATTAAGGCAGGTTGCTTAACCAAAGTTCTCGGAAGTCAAGTCCGCTATTTTCACCTCTTGAGTGTGAAATTGTCTGCACCAGCAGATGGGAAGCAAGCAAGAGAGTTTATCTTTTTCATAGGAATGTCTAAGACCTTTAATTTCTGAAGGTACATTTAGGCAAATTAATAGGACCTAGTTAGCCCTCACCTTCAGCGATCTCATCTTAAGGTTTAGATACTCCCCCTCCCCCACACCCCAGGCAAAGCAAAAAGAGAAGAAAAGATAGGAAATAGAATTATGTCATTATAGATAATTCATCAGACAAAAGATGTGGGATCAAATTCAAAATCAGGCACACAATTCACTAGAAGGAAATGACACCCTTGAGAAAGACCAAGATACCATTACATCAACTCTTTTTTTTTTAAATTGATTTTCTATTAAATACATTTCTTAGTGCTTAATAAACTTTGTGTTGTCTGGGTATTTCATTTGCTTAACAATACAAATTGCATTCTTAGTCTCCACCCCCTTTTTCCAACTATTGGTAAAATAAATTCCATGTTTGATAATATTCTATTTAATTTTCAATGTCAATCTATCCATTTATGCACAATCTAGCATCTTCTTGACTATTTCTTCATCTCGTGGTATATCCTCATTACATCAATTCTAACCTCCCTTAACATGATTGCTGAAGCAACAGAGATAATCACTTTGAAAGGATAATATTCTAAATAGTTATGTAAAAACCAAATTAAATATAATGATATAATGTATGAAGTTTGAGGAATTCAAGAAAGATAGCATTAACACCACAAGTTGACCCTGATGTGCATCTATCAAGATCCACTAACACACACTCAGAAATTACATAGTTTAAAAGACTTTTAATACTAGGATTATTATGCAAATTTATATAGCTGTCCATCTCACAAAAAATGACTCTGGGCAGCTTACAAGCAGAATAATAATTTTCCCCAAACTCTCACTCTCAACAAAATAGCCATAGCAATGAAACTATTAATTGTCTAAGGGCAGTTAAACCAACACAGAATAAGTAGAAGTCAAAGCAGATCTGCATCAGTTATTAACTATTCAGATAAATAAAACTAGGTTTAGAAAGAATTCTATCATAGAATTTGCATGGAATAAATGTAGATATTTAGAAGGGCTAGGCAAAGATTTAAATTCAAAAAGAACATGCTAATTGTAAATAAGCTTTGGTACATAGATACTGTAGTATCTGCTGGCAAATAAAGAATTGAATTTGATTGGACTTCCGGATCTCATCTTTAGGCTTAGCCCTGACAAATAGGTTCTTCTCTTCTTCTAGGATTGTTCCACTATGAATGTTCTTCTCCCATGCTTTGATATCTGAGTCCATTCCATGGGGAGAAAAAGTGCTCATTATTTCCAGCCTTGGCTAAGTATTAGATGCAAAAGTACCATAGATTAATTGTGGCATGGAAGATTTATTTAAGGTTATATACAAGAATCAAGTCAATGAATGGTCAGCACTAAATTTGTGCTTGATAAGAGTCAAAAGAATTCAAGAGAGGGTGGATTTGGATTGTTTGTGTACAGCTAAGACCTCTAAGCTAATGACACATTTAACTCTACCCACCCTCCCTGCTCTTCTCCTACATCAAGTGTGTACTGTTGATATCTGTTACACTGCCTTTATTTCTGTTCAGCTTCGACAGTCTTGGATTTTATTGACGTACACCACCCACAGTAATAAATTGTGAGTTGAGTGGCCTCCTAAATTCTGTAAATAAATAAGTAGATTAAAAAAGAGGGAATTTTTCTGCAAAAGTCTACACATGCGATGAGGGACTCAGAGGCTCAGTGACTAAGATGCTGAGCTTGTCAATCAGAAAGGTCGGCAGTTCGGCGGTTCGAATCCCTAGTGCCGCGTAATGGAGCTCCCATTACTTGTCCCAGCTTCTGTCAACCTAGCAGCTTGAAAACATGTAAAAATGCAAGTAGAAAATAGGGACCACTTTGGTGAGAAGGTAACAGTGCTCTGTGCACCTTCGACATTTAGTCATGCCAGCCACATGACCATGGAGATGTCTTTGGACAGTGCTGGCTCTTTGGCTTTAAAACAGAGATGAGCACCGCCCCCTAGAGTTAGGAACGACTAGCACATATGTGTTCCTTATGAATTCGGAATCAGATAATGGTTTTCTGGATTAACATTAGTACAAAGGATTCCATTATCTCTGCATTATCTATCTTTTTCTCAATGCCTACCAAACCCTCCATTCACCAAAAAGGAAGCACTTTTCTGGATGATTCTTCACTAATAAGGAAGGGGGGAAATTCTCACAGCTGGGCTTCTCAAACAGAGAATGAGTTCAGAGACCAATATAGAGAAATAATGCCAGAGAATGAAAGGTTCCAGAATGTGTGGGATGGAAATTGTCAAAATGAAACTTTTTTTCCATTCAAAGCAAAATGACAATTGTCACATCTGATTGACATTTTCACATGAAATGTCAACTGTATTTCAGTATTTTGTGGAGGAAAAAAATGAAACGTGTTTCACTTTTCTTTAAATAATGGTTGGGGAGAAGTAAAGTTTTGTTTGCAGGGGAAATGCAACATTTCATTTTTTAAAAATTTCCCAGTAGGGGAGAAAGACAAGATTTCATAACGTTGGAGGAAAAAGGGAAGAAAAATTGTCACCTAAAGCCTGTTGTTCTTCACAGCTGCCACCAAGACCATCAGAAACAAGTTTGCACATTCTCCCCTCCTCTCTTGAAATGGAGATTATCAGGTGCAGTATTTTTCTCAAGACACTAAATGCAACTTTGGATTCTATTTTATTATAACATGGCCCCAAGTTTTCCTTTATTGAAGGTAATAGGTATATTTATTTATAATTGCTTTCATTGCATATCACTTTCTTGATTCACAGTGGAGAACTCCTTCATGATATCTCTTCACTGAAATAATATTTTAACAGTTCAGCTCTCCTACTCAAGTATTTCCAAGTTTCATATTACCAGCTTGATTTGGCTTCCAGGTTAGAAATAATCTGTTTATAAACTTCATAAACTTTTAAATTGCATACTACTTTCCTTTCCAAACCCAATGAGACTCAGACATATTCATATTCATATTCTCTCTCTTCCTCCCTCCTCCTCCTCCTCCTCCTTCTTCTTTCTCTCTCTCTCTCCCTCTCTCTCTCTCTCTCCCTCTCTCTCTCCCTCTCCCCCCCCACTCTCCCTCCCTCCCTCCAAATCAGTTCGCATTCTCCCTACCTTTTCAACTAAAAATACAAAAGTGCAATTCTATCAAATAAAACTTGTTAAATTCAATGGATCCCACTTTGCCGATCTAGGAACATTTGCATTCTTTCTTGCTGGTAAGATATGTCACTTGAGCTGAAGTAGCAACTTCTGTTTCGTTAGGATCAGACTGTCTAGTTAGGATGTCTAGTTGCAAGCAAGCTACTACAGTATACATGTGTAAACAAGTATCAGTAGGTCTCTTTATGATCTCTCTTCAGAATGAAGTTAGGACAAGGATGCTTCAACGGAAGGAAAGAAGGTGCATCTCTACTGCTTTACCACTCAGTTGTCATGACAGGAGGCTGAATGCATGCATGAAGCTCCCAGAACCTACAAGCCTACATGAAGCTACAAACATATTGGGATACTAATTCAAACTCTCAAAAATGTTTACTGACATTTAATTCTTAGAAGTTAAATTACACTTAGTTAAATTGTTTTTTTAATGAACCATAACTGAGTGGATTTTTTAAAAAAACCTGCTAACAGTGGTGTCCAGCAAGGCAGTGTTTTAGGATTGACACTCTTTATACTTTACTTAAATGACCTTTGTGATCATATTGTAAACAACTGTGTTCTCTTCGCTGACAATGTAAAACTATTTAACACCACCACCAATGCTGCTACCCTTCAAAAAGACCTTGACTATGTGTCAGAATGGTCAAACAATTGGCAACTTCAAATCTCCACAAACAAATGCTCTGTCTTACACATTTGCAAAAGAAATCAGAATACAAAATACAAGCTGGGTGGACACAACCTTGTAGATGACCCTCACTCTGTCAAGTACCTTGGAGCACTCATATCTAATTATCTAAGGGGCAGAGCCCACTGTAATAACATTGCCCAAAAGGCATTAAGAGTTGTTAACCTAATCTTGCATCGCTTCTTCTCTGGTAATATTGTACTGCTAACCAAGAGCATACAAAACATTTACTGGACCAATTCTCAAATACAGCTCATCTGCCTCAAACCCGCACTGCATATCAGACATTAATACAATTGAGCGAATCCAGAGACATTTCACAAGAAGAGTCCTCCACTCCTCTGCTCGCAACTGAATACCTACAACCATAAATTATTGGATCTGCATAACATTGATAAAACAAAAGCATGGAAACATTTTCCTTCATAAAAGGCTGTACTACAAGGAAATGGGGCGGGGAATTAACCGGGTTGAAGTTAGGTTTTTATATGCACTTATTTCTGTAACTTTCAAGAACAAGGTTTTAATAGGTCTATAAACAGATCCCTGAATCTTCAGTCTTTGCAAAATAGAGTTGTCACCAGAAAGCGAACAGGGGAAGAATATCAAACATGAGACACAGAACTTAAAATCATCCTGTATCTCTTATCTGCAGTCAATGATTACCCAGAAAACAATATGATCCAAGCAAGGAATCTTAGACAAGCCTCCTTTTCCAATAGGGTTTCCTAAGAGGCTTTAAACACATGCTGGGAAGAATAAAATTGTTTTTCAAACAGGGATTTCATAGAAAGTTCTGAGCAGCTTTGTCAGATAAAGCTCCTACCGTATTGAGTTTTTGGCAATCACCTTCTGCCTTGAGCTGTATCTATTTGATTGTTATTGACTTTGATTGCATGAGCATCTTGGAGTAAGCAGCTGCTGCCATCAAAATTCTCACCTGGAGAATCATGTCAAAAAGGTACTCCCAAAAAGACTAGAAAAACCTAGGATTACCCCCAAGGAGACTGAAGGTTCTCCTCACCATACAAGCGTATCCCATTATATGGAGATTCTCAGTCATCCAGGTCATGGTTGTCCCAAAGGTGCTTTTTCAAGAGGCAACTGGACTTTCTGATTTTTCCTTGAAGAAGAAACAGAAAGTCCAGTTGCCTCTTGAAAAGGCACCTTTGGGTATCCCATTAAAGATTAGCATAAGTGGAAAGCCCAGCCTCACTTCAAATTGAACATATCTGGTCAAGAGAATTCAACTCTGGCTCAAGTGAGTTCAGATAATAGCAACAGCAATGGCACTTCGACTTATATACCGCTTCACAGTGCTTTACAGCCCTCTCTAAGCAGTTTATAGAGTCACTATATTGCCCTCAACAATCTGGATCAGTGGTGGGGTTCAAATAATTTAACAACCAGTTCTCTGCCATAATGACCAGCTGGGTAGGCATAATTCAGTGGTCATGTGACAATGTGGCTGTGGCCAACTCATGTCGATGGGCGCTTCGTCTTAGCTGTTACAATGTAATAAGGGTTAACCGGAAAGGCAGTTTCTGTAAGCAGGGCAATAAAGATGAGGCTAGAAACAACACCAGAATGTTTCCTTCCTGCCTTCCTTACAGGATTAGCCCTGTAAAGTGGGGAAAAAATGAAATAAGATTTCTTCCAACAACCAGTTCTCTGAACTACTTAGAAAGTTACCAACCGGTTCTCCCGAATAGGTGCGAACCAGCTGAATCCCATCACTGATCTGGATGCTCATTTTACCAACCTCATAAATATATAGTCAACGTATATCTGTTCAGAATTGACCTCCTGCAATGAGCAGAGAGTTAGCCTGCAGTACTGCATTCTAACCACTGCGCCATTATAGTACAGTACATGATGTCTCCATAACCACCATGAAAAAACAGAGATCTTTGTTATAGAAAGATGGATTGGTTTCCTGCCTAGGAAGGTAACTCATTCACTTGCAACTTTTTACAATCATGATTTCTTTGAAGTCAAATGCAGGGAGCTTGCTTTGGGCTTCGTTTTTCCCTGAGGGTGTTTATTCTTCTATTTCTTTCTTTTTCTAAACTTTTTCCTCCTCCTTTGAATATTCTTATCCAAAGCAATTGATCTTTATATTTTAATAAATACATCCTAATTTGCACCTTATTCAAAAAATGTATAAATTTACTCTCCCTTTGCTTCTGAAGAATTTGAATTGCAGCAGATCATTTTCTCCCTTTGAAGCCGGAGCAACTTTCTTTGCAGAAGGAGGAAAAAATCAAGACAAGCTCTCTACCTATTTTTTCCCCCCACAAGTAATTCTATAATTTCTAAACAGGAATCAGAAGTGTGTCAAAGAAGAGAAGAGGGGAGGAGAAAGGAGACGACAAATTATTTTTAAAAAGAAAGAAAATAAGGACCTTCTAAAGATGCTTCTTGAAAATAAAATCAGCAGAGCTAAAAAGGAAAAGAATCCCAACCAGATGTGTTGTATTCCAGCAGCCAAAGACATGCTGACAAAGTGGTCCAGGGAAGAAGTTGAAGGTTCAGGCAAAAAGAGACCTCCTCAAGAATAAGAGTAAGGGCAGTTAAAAAAGAGCTAAGGTTACTCATTAATGTCCTGTGTCTGCATCAAATGAAGACCTTGAACATTTTTCTCCTCACCTTTAAGGTAATAATGAAATAATTACAGTTACAATGTGCTGATCCCAAGACAATAATTCATATTCAGTTGTTCAGTACCTGGAGGGAGGGAAACTCCACTCCTGAAAAAAGCTAATCCATAGCAACTGTTGGGTTCTGCTTGGATCCGATTGCATTGGTTGCTTGGTCAACCGCAGAGAACACCTAGGCAATTCTCTCTTCCGGCTCATTGTAGTGGTTTCCAGATGATGATCCCTAATGTGGAACAATACGGTAACACTTGACTGGGTTCACATAGCATGCTAAGCGGGGTGTGTTCCAGCTATAGTCTATTGAACAAGCTGCAATTGGCCATGTTCTTCTTGCATCAACTCAACTGGTCCTTATTTCCAGATTGAATCTCTCCTTGATCAGTTTCCATCCATTATTCCTTGTCTGGAGTTCAGGTGCTTTGGAACATAGCTTGACTCCTTCATGTCTGTGGCAGCTCCTCAAATATTGGAAGACTGCTATCTTGTCCTTCTCTTCACTAGACTATCAATGCCCAGTTCCTGCAACTGTTCATTGTATGTCTAATCACACTTGGCCAAATAAAGTACTCAATTCAATTCAATGTTTACTTAGGATATTAACCCAAAAAAGAAGGAAGCCATTATACCTCTTACATACAAATTATTTTTCCATTTGGGAGAGGCAGTAGCTGTTGTCTCTATGTGTACATAAGGAGAGATTCAACCTAGAAATAAGAAGAATTTTTCTGACAGTGAAAACAATCAACCCAGGGAACAGAAGTTGCCTTCAGAAATTGTGGGAGTTTCATCACTGGAGGCTTTCAAGAAGAGACTGGACTGCCATCTGTCAGAAACAATGTAGGGTCTCCTGCTTGGGCAGGGGGTTGGACTAGATGATCTACAGGGTCCCTTCCAACTCTGTTATTCTGTTATCTGTTAAGTGCATATAAAAATGCATGTAATAAAAGTAGGCATGGTGTGCCTCCAATGTGCACAGCCAAGGCCAACAATCTTTATTTGGCAAAAGGTTTGTTTTCTTTTTTTGCCTCTTCCATCAGTATTTTTGGATATTAAACTCAAGGCTGGAAAGCCATCTGTCTAGAATGCTTCCCTTTGGATTCCTGCATGGAACAGGAGGTTTTTACTTAATGTCCTAATGGCCTCTTCTAGGATTCTCTGCATTTATCTATAGCTCAATCTTTATGTGCTTTTCCAAATGTTTTGGATCACATCCTCCATTTTCCCTGGTTAGCCAGGGGCCATCAAGACAGGCGAGTCTATTTAAGTCTGAGTTGGATCGGTTTATGTTTTCAAACCAGGCACATTTTTGTTCTATTCTGGCACCTCTATGCAAATACAAACATATCTACAAATATGAACATTTGTATGTCTTAAAATGTATGTAGTTTTGAAAGTGTGTTCTCACAAGCTAACACATTTCTATATTTCTAAATGTATCCTGATATTAGCGCTCTGTGTGTGTGTGTATGTATGGTTTCCCACAACAAAAAGAGCATCAAACATTCAGGAACTATAAAAAAAGAAAAAAGAGATTATCACTTATAATCAACATGTTATTCTTGCCCATGTAGACCAGGTCAAATACCTGATTTCTAAAGTCTTCTTATTATGTAGATAAAGGTGTAGACGCTTGAACTCTCAATCTCCTAAATGTTATTGTGCTTTCACTGGGTTATCTAAATCAAACTAATCTCCTGATTTAGACAACAATCCAAGACTTGAGTGGGGAAAAATCTTTCCCGTTTCCTCGTCTTCTAAAATCAAGATGGTAGAGATTGGCTCTAGAACTTTTTCCATAGGTACACAAAATTAGTCAATGGCAAAAATCACAATTTCCTACTCTGTTCTCCACTGCAGAAAATCTGATGCTGTATCCAGAATGTGATAGAAAGGACACACACTTTTGTGTGTATTTGTGCCTACATTTCTGCACATTCCAAAAAGCAATTGTCATCCACATCTCAGTGGAGCACTCATGCCTGCAGCCTGAGCACAATTAGATTGTCATTGAAACTGCAGATTCTTGGGGAAAACCTGATAGCATCTGCTAAATTGATAGATATGCCAAACTACTTGATGTCTGATTACCTGGTGAAAGCCTTTCCCTCCCCACCCACCCCGTACCCTTTGTTTCTTCAAGTAATGGCAAGAGATGACAACGTTGTATCCGTAAAGCACAGAACAAAAATATTCTCTCAGGGTTCCAATTAACACCCTCAACAAAAGAAGACTCCAAGGCTTGAAGTTCCTCAACGTTCCATTTTATTAGAGATATCGTATTGGCAAATCTGGGAAAACTTGAATCTGAAAGTTTCCAGGTCTTCCCCACCAAAATGAAAGTCAAAGATCCATCCCCTGCATCCACAAATCCATCACATGGTCCAATCAATTCACCATCCCAACTGGAGACAACCCCCAGTCACTCCCATCCAGGTGCAGGCCAAATGTCCTTGACTCCCAGAGAAAGGAAAGTTGTTATGGTTAATCCTCCACCATGTCTTGTAACCCCCCCCCACTCCCGTTTTCCCAGGCACTAAATGTGGCAGCCCTGAAGCTCCAACAGAAAAGATGGCTTCCAGGACTGACATATTCTTTCCATCTTTGTACACGATTGTTTTTCCCACAAATTCTCCAGCCCCACTGAAGGAGAAGTTTGGAAGGGGCGAACCACCTGCCATGTGATCAACAGAGAAAAAGATCCCTATGTTATGGAATGCCTTGGAGATATCACAACAGAAGGCCAGCCAACCACAGCTTTAAATCTTCCAACAGAAAACAGCTCAACTTCTTCTGAAGAAGTCTGCCTCTGAACAGCATTTAGGAGCTTCTGTTCAGGCAAATTCCCATTTTCCCATATCTGTCCATTAATTCCAAGCCCCCGTATCTAGGTTAGCTATTCTGTAGTCCTTCAAACCCTGGCACAGTGGTTGGAGTGCAGCACTACAGGCTACTTCTACTGACTGCCAGCTGCCTGCAATTTGGCAGATCGAATCTCACCAGGCTCAAGGTTGACTCAGCCTTCCATTCTTCTGAGGTGGGTAAAATCAGGACCCAGATTGTTGGGGGCAATAGGCTGACTCTGTAAACTGCTTAGAGAGGGCTGTAAAGCACTGTGAAGCGGTATATAAGTCTATGTGCTATTGCTATTTATCTTTTTTTTAAAAGTCCTGGAGCTCTACCCAATTCCACTATCAAATGTTGATAGTGACCAACCAAAGTTGATTTCCTGGCATTTTCATAGTGGCAATCACACACAAAAAAACTGTAGAGTAAGCTCCAAGCAATCTTAACACGGTTCTAAATTCTCCCTCATGTTTCTGAAGGAAAAGTGGGTCACCATGACAAATTATTGGAGCAAGATAGGAGCAATGTTTTCTTTAGGGAGGAAACGGAGGGGAAAATTCAAGATGATTTGTGAGAAAAAGAGCTTCAGAGAAACTTCTGCTAAAGTTGTAAAGCCAATACACTCTGCTCATTAATTCCTGTAACTCGCTTCTACCTCCCCAATGTTTTATATCGAAGTATATTTTACTCTTTATACGGTTTCCATCTTCCTCTTAAAATATTAAAAGAATCCACAATGGTTTGAGAAGCAGTGTTTCCACTAGATAATTGACGGACAAGCTGAAACTAAATTAATCAAGTAAAATAGCAAAGGGGGGGGATCTCTGTCTCAAACTTCCTCAAATCCCCAAATAAGTTACCCAGACCTAATCCACATATCGAAGAATAGAGTCTGCAAACACAGAGTTAATTAAATTAGGTCTCCCAGAGGAACTGCATGTTCACAAGAGGAAACATACATACGCAAACACACGCATGCCCCTCAAGTGTCATCCTAGAATCAGCACATGACACCTATAAAAATATCCTGCTGTACCCCATTTCTCTGCAGCCTACCCCTAAAAGAAAACTGCATTGCTTTTAGGAATAAATATTTCTTCTTTCCTCATAGCTGTCTGGATCTCATTTTTACGAGCCATGGTGGCACAGTGTTTGGAATGCAGTACTGCAGGCTACGTCTGCTGATTGCCGGCTGCCTGCAATTTGGCAGTTCGAATCTCAACCGGCTCAGGGTTGACTCGGCCTTCCATCCTTCTGAGGTGGGTAAAATGAGGAGCCAGATTGTTGGGGGCAATAGGCTGACTCTGTAAAATGCTTAGAGGGGGCTGTAAAGCATCATGAAGCAGTATATAAGTCTGAGTGCTATTGCTATTTATTTTTGTGTGACCCCAACTCAGGTTGGAACCCCAAATTATTCCAACACCAACCTAAGAATGCATCTTTGCATTCAATGGCAGCAGCATCCATTCATGTGGCCTTTCCAAAACATGCCTTTGAGGCCACCGAGCATAGGACCAGCTTAATTAGAGTGAAGAGAAAATTCCAGGAAAAAAGAAAGGAAAGAGCAAGAAAATAAAGGGAGGTAACAGTAGGAGAAAATTAGCCCTTACCCTAGCGGAAGCACACTTTTTTTTTAAATGGGCAGGTTGCTATTTCATTTGCTTTAAATGAAAAGGAAAAAAAATCATGCTAGTTGCTTGCATTTTGGTAGAGGGCAGTTGTTTTCCTAGTTGCTGGATGATAGTGCTAAGCCTTTTATCAGGGGAGATACATACCCAATTTAGACAACAAAAATCACCAAACAATGAGCCTATTGTTCATCTCTAGGACAAACAAAGGTCACTTTTAACTTCCCTGGAAACATACAAATCAGTCTTAATCCAGTCAATGTCAGGGGTCTTTATATATGATCTCATTCCCGCAAATGTTTTGCACATTAAAGAAGAACCATTGAAAAATCCACATTCGGTTATGAGGCTGATTCTGTAAACTGCTTAGAGAGGGCTGTAAAGCACCATGAAGTGGTATATATTGCTATTTCAACAATGCTTTAGGCACACAAGACTCGGTGGCTCAGTGGTTAGAATGTAGTATTGCAGGCTAATTCTGCCAACTGCCAGCAGTTCGATCCTGACCGGCTCAAGGTTGGCTTCCATCCTTCCAAGGTCAGTAAAATGAGGACCCAGATTGTTGGGGGCAATATGCTTATATTGTAAATCGCCTGAGAGTGCTATAAAACACTATGAAGTGGTATATAAGTCTAAGTGCTATTGATATTGGTACATATTTAAATGCAAGACTCTTAACACATTCTACTTATTAAGAAGCCATTTGATAGCATTTAGGCTTAGAATAACATTATTGTCACTTTGAATGTACACTAATCAGCATATATTAAAATGAAATTTCATTGCATACAGCTCTCAAAGGATCTCCACCTCCACGGAACATTTATTCTGTTACCTGGAATATGTTTTTTTAGGGTGAGCTCAGTCATACATTCTTTGCCAGAAGTAGAGTTCTTCCAGCTAGTACACAGCATTAAGTTTCTGTGACCAGTCTAACATTATTGTTATAAAACACACTGACAAAAGAAAAATAACCTGTTTGTGAAGAATCCTATGTTCTTGGCTCTGATTTTTTTTTAATGAACTGCTCTTTCCTCATCTTTCAATATCCAATTAATCATGACACACTCAAAAACAGAATGAACTCGGTGTTAATGCAGTTGGGCCATGATTGCATAGGGAAAGAAGTGGGACTGGAATAACGAGTAAGAGTTTGTTAGCATTTCATCAGAAGTCGTGAATAATAAAGACATCAAATGCAGGGAGCATCATTAAACCCAACCCGTCTCTTTTTCGTGGCATTTGAAGACGAGAGGTGCAAGCTGTATTTTTTGCATCAGTTACTGCTTTCCCTGCAGAGGCCGGCAGCTATCAAGGCAAGTTCCAATTTTCCATCCTTTGCAATTCTTCCAAGCATGCCTCTCTGCTTATCGATAAATACTGTGATATTTCTTGTTGAAATAACTTGAACAATAAATGCATGATGTGAATAATGGAAATCAAGCCAGTGGAGCTGAAGGGTATCAGAAGTTACAAGGGATGCCAAATACAGTAGCAAACCAGTCCAATGAGATTTCCAGATCGAAAGAGCTGCACTGGTCCACAACACCCTTCCCAAACCAGCTTATGGTATTAGTGTCAACTTTTAAAGCCTTAACAGCTTTCAATCTCACCCTCTGAAGAAATCTTTTGTCAATCTGCTCAGATTTTAAAATCTGCAAGGTGAACCCCCGCTGAAAATGCCACCTTTGAATCCATTATTTTGATAGTCAGCCAATGTCCTTCTCCTACATGATTCCCAAACTATAGAATGCATTCCTTTTAGTTACCTTGAAGGTAACTAGAATCTATGAAGATTCCTTACATCTCTGAAGATATGAGCCAGCAGTGTGCAGCGGCAGCCAAAAAAGTCAACACAATCCTAAATTGCCTTAACAGAGGGATACAATCAAGATCAAAGGAGGTACTAATACCACTCTATAAAGCCTTAGTAAGACCACACCTAGAATACTGCATCCAGTTTTGGTCACCACACTATAAAAAAAAACCCCACACTATACACCTAATTTGGGTGATGAAGTGTCTTTAAGGAAACAACCAAGTTCAGAGAGCATTAAGGACCCATCAATCCAGGTTCTACTTGACAAGACCAAATGTGTGTGCAAAAGAAAAAGAATATTTTTTTCTGGCCAGGAAAGCAGGATTTGTCAAAATGAGATTATAATGCTTGCAGCAAGTTCTCAACTCAGTCCCGTTCACAAGATATCATATGCAGCACATGCAGACTCACAGACCTGTTCCTGCAAGAGTGACACTTAAGGACTATTGTGCGCACTGGATAGCATAACAGCTTTCAGCCATCCATTTTGTTAGCAGTCTCAACTGCTCAACTTGAGTCTCATTAATGACCAGTAAAGAGATCAGTCTGTTTCTTTCAGACAGCCAGAAGAAAAGATAAAGATAAAGGTTCCCCTCGCACATATGTATTAGTCATTCCCGACTGTAGGGGGCGGTGCTCATCTCCGTTTCAAAGCCGAAGAGCCAGCATCTCCATGGTCATGTGGCCAGCATGACTCAATGCCAAAGGCACACGGAACGCTGTTACCTTCCCATCAAAGGTGGACCCCATTTTTCTACTTGCATTTTTATTTGCTGTCAAACTGCTAGGTTGGCAGAAGCTGGGACAAGTCGTGGGAGCTCACTCCATTATGAAGCACTAGGGATTCAAACCACCGAACTGCCAACCTTTCTGATCGACAAGCTCATCATCTTAGCCACTGAGTCACCGCGTCCCTATGAAAAAAGGATAGACACGCCCATAATAATAAATATTTTTTTTCCTTTCTTTTTAAACAAAAGGCAATATATCAGAACTGAGGAATCCAGACAATAATGTCATTATGATTGGGCTTTGGAGCTAAAGTCCAGAACCTTAGAGCAACAGGGAAAAGCAGAAATGACTCCCCAGCATTGTTAATTTTGTTTAATTGCTTACAGGAAAGATTGACAGCTCAGGAAAACACAGCTTTTTTTTTACTTTAAAATGTAGGAAAAACAATCTAGTAATGAAATAGAACCGAGGTGGCGCAGTGGTTAAATGCAGCACTGCAGGCTATTTCAGCTGACTGCTAGTTCGGCAGTTCGGCGGTTCAAATCTCACTGGCTCAAGGTTGACTCAGCCTTCCATCCTTCCGAGGTGGGTAAAATGAGGACCCGGATTGTTGTCGGGGGCAATATGCTGACTCTGTAAACCGCTTAGAGAGGGCTGAAAGCCCTATGAAGCGGTATATAAGTCTAACTGCTATTGCTATTGCTAAATGTCTACAAGAAAACAACCCAGCTGACAGAGTATTAAGTATCCCAACAGAATGGCAGCCTACATAGCCCAGCATTCTACCACAAACAGGTCATAAGCCTTGACAGCAAGGTGATTGCTCTTGCCATCAATTGCTTACCTGAAGTTGTGATTAAAGTTTGCTAACTGTGATTCAAGAAGTAAACTTCATCTATCAGAACTAGGAGCCTTTGACTCCAGGGCCTCTATTTATCTAGTGGATAAATCCAAGCCCAGTGGTCATTAATCCATTTCAATTCAACCAACTCCACACTTTAACTGTCTTGTTCAGGAAAAAAAAAACCCGGAAACAGCTGGGTGAATTTGGATCAGTGCAACTCACCTCCCAGGGTTGTTGTGGGGAAAATAGGAAGGAGGAGTATTACGGATGGAAGCCACCTTGAACTGTATTTTTTTTAAAAAAGGTGGGATAAAAAATCTTTAAAAATAAATGTTGAATGTTGAATGTTTATTTTATTTATATGCTGCCCTTTTCCCCCGAAGGGGACTCAGGGCGGCTCACAACTCAACCAAGGGAGGGGGATACAGACAAAAATTAAAACAACACACAACAATACATAATTTAAAACACACAACAGTCATACCATTCGAGAAGGGGGTAGAAGCTTTTTAGCCCCAGGCCTGTTGGAATAGCCAGGTTTTAAGGGCTTTGCGGAAGGTCTGGAGGGTGGTGAGGGTTCAAATCTCCACGGGGAGTTTGTTCCAGAGGGTCGGAGCGGCCACAGAGAAGGCTCTCCTCCGGGTAGTTGCCAGTCGACACTGGCCGGCGGATGGAATTCGGAGGAGGCCTAATCTGTGGGATCTAATTGGTCTAGAGGAGGTAATTGGCAGCAGGCGGTCTCTCAAGTACCCAGGTCCAATACCAAAACAACTTCCACTTCAATCCCAGATTACTAGGAGTTTGCTTTTAATGATTTTCAACAACTTGTGTTATGTTTATTAAGATGACTGTGAGCCATTTGGCATTTTTTTAAAAAGGAAATCAGTGTAAAAATAGTATAAATAGATACAACTTCCCTCATTTAGGGTGTAAAGCAATTTTTAGCATAGTAGAAAGAAGTCGAAAAATCTCTAGACCTACATTTTCCACACCGTGCCTGATTTTTTATATATGTAGATATATATTTATGACTCTTTTGACCCAACTTCCAAATAAAAATCCCCAAAGACTGAAAATCTTTCTCCACGGGGGATCTCTTCCGACTTTTGAATAATCCTGGCTGCTTTTTATGCAGCTGTCTTTTTTTTTAAAAAAAAGAAGAGGTAAATGCATGGATAATCTCACATTTTTAACTTCCCTTGCTCTATCCCTATGTAACAAGGGGGAAACAAGGCATGGAGGATTGACAGGATCGTGATCGAATTACATTGGTGGAAATGTGCAGATTGTCTCTTACAATGAATGAATGGTTGCAAAGGCCTTTGTTGGTCCAGATGTAATTAACATTAAGGAAGGGGGGACTCAGGCAGTCCAGATCCCTTCCAAGTTTCCACGCGGATGGAGGCAACTGTATTTCTACGGAGTCTCCTGCGCTCAGCTAATTGGCAGACCTTCCATTTGGCCCGTGGGAGCTTTACCTACAATAAAATGTATCATTATCCTTTCTTCCAAACTGAGGTGAGGGAGGAAAAAAAAATGGCAAGTAGCCTAATACACTGTCAAAATAATTAGATTAAATTGTGCTTCCCTGAGCAACTCGCCGATGTGATGTGCCTGTCGGTGGGTGCAGCATAGTAGGGGGCAGTATGGTGGCCTCCGAGAATGCGCCTCCTCATTGCTTTCTACAAAAAAAAGGTGGGATGTTTTTTTGCAGGTGATGCACAATCTGACAGTTCAGATGCTGTCAACCTAGACAGCCCCGCAGATTCCAAGCCTCCACCTGAGCAGATGAAAGAATCAGTAATCCAGTGCAGAGCAGCCCAGGAAGAGCTTCTGGGAGAGCAAATTATGGGCCAGATTAACTGGATACAAAAAACCAAGTTGAGCAGCTGTTGTGGTTCTTAATATATTGTCTGAAAGAAGCAGCTATTTGGATTTATCAATTCCTTACTCCAGCGTTCAAATTTGTTTTAAACGGCAGCTCTAATGTGGAAAGATCGATACGTGTTAGCAATTCCCTAAAAATAAAAATAAAACAGGCCATGGCACCATTCCTTCTCTTCATTCATTCATGGCATTCATTCTTGATTTTCCTATTTCAGAAAAGAATTTGAAATCTTGGGGGAATACTGGCATGGAAAATGATTATCAAGTTTTTATGAGAAAGTGCGTACAAACACACATACCCACTCACCTCACTATGGATTCAAACAGTTCTGCAAAAGCAAATAAAACCAAGCAACCTTTGGGTGAATTATTATTATCGTCAAGGTGGAGTTCTTTCAGAAGTTCAAACGATTCTCTACTCCTGAACATTCAAAACTTATCTTCTGTATATATTTTCCTTCAATCTCTGCCAATCGATGAAAGGCGAGAAGATTCCTTTGCTTAAACAATGACCATTGCTGGGCTGATATTTCAGGTGCTGAAATGAAGTTCAAGGATGCTGAAACATTTATGAAGTGGGGGAAAATGCAGGCGAAATGTAAATCCATTGACCCCAACAAGAAACATTTCAATTCTGTTTTTCAAGGGGTTTGTTTCAAAAAGATGAGCTCAACAAATTTCCCCAAAGGGGACATAACAAGAAGCATAAAGCTCGGGGAGCCTAGACAAAAGAGGAATGACTGCTTAAAATAAAACCAACCTGATAAAATAAGATATGTGTTTCCTGAATAAAGCTCATAGTGCGATATATAAAAGTTTAGATCATGCAGAACTCTGACCACCGATGCAGCAAAATAAGATTGATATATTTTTTTTGCTCTATGGATACCACATGCATAGAATAGAAACAGGAAGGACAAAGTGGATTATTTTCCAGCATGCTTTAACAACAGTTCTAAACATTGCACTTCTCCTGGGTTGACCACTGTTGTTTTGGGAATATTCTGAACGATGGAAAAGCAGTGGTGGTTATGCTTCTATTTTCCTGGATTAGAAATCTACTTCCAAATGAAATCTACACCCTAACTCATGATACCTGAACCAGGAATGTGTCTTGGAATTATTTCTCAGATAGATGATAGATAGATAGATAGATAGATAGATAGATAGATAGATAGATAGATAGATAGATAGATAGATAGATAGATAGATAGATAATAGACAGAGATAGAGATAGAGATAGAGATAGAGATAGAGATAGAGATAGAGATAGAGATAGAGATAGAGATGATAGAGATAGAGATAGAGATAGAGATAGAGATAGAGATAGAGATAGAGATAGAGATAGAGATAGAGATAGAGATAGAGATAGAGATAGAGATAGAGATAGAGATAGAGATAGAGATGGATGGAGCGATGGAGTGATAGATAAATAGATAGAGAGAGATGGAGGGAGGGAGATGATAGACGATAGATAGATAGATGATAGATAGATAGATAGATAGATAGATAGATAGATAGATAGATAGATAGACAGACAGACAGACAGACAGACAGACAGACAGACAGACAGACAAAGATGGATGGAGCGATAGATAAAGTCATAGAGAGAGATGGAGGGAGAAAAATGATAGATAGATAGATAGATAGATAGATAGATAGATAGATAGATAGATGATAGATAGATGATAGATAGATAGATGATAGATGATAGATGATAGATGATAGATAGATAGATAGATAGATAGATAGATAGATAGATAGATAGATAGATGATAGATAGATAGATAGATAGATAGATGATAGAGATGGATGGAGCAATGGAGCGATAGATAAAGTCATAGATAGAGAGAGATGGAGGGGGAGGGAGATGATAGATGAAAGATAGATAGATAGATAGATAGATAGATAGATAGATAGATAGATAGATAGATAGACAGACAGACAGACAGACAGATAGATAGATACAGAGTGATAGATGGAGTGATAGTGATAGATTGATAATGATGGGTAGATTGATAGATGGATATAGATAGATAGATATATATATATATATATATATATATATATATATATATATATATATATCCATACATACACACACACACACACACACACACACACACACACACACACAGATAAACAGCACTAGCACTTAGACTGATATAGCACTCCATAGTTCTTTATAGTAGGGGTTCCCAAGCCCATGTCTGTGGCCCACTGGGAACTGGGCCACGCAAGTGATGGGCAAGCATGCAAATGCATGAAACTCCTTTGGGCAAACAGCAAGCACACATGCAAAATCATCTATCCCCTCCCCTGCAGTCTACGGAGCTGGCAAGGTTGGGACCACTGCTTTACAGCACTCTCTGAGTGGTTCACAACATCAGCCTATTGCCCCCAATAATCTGGATCTTCTTTTTTACCGACTCTGGAAGAATAGAAGGCTGAGTCAATCTTGAGCCCCATCAGCACTCCTGGCTGTTGGCGGAGGTAGCCTGTAATACTGCATTCTAACTATTGTACCACTAAAGCTCCTTCCTTCCTTCCTTCCTTCCTTCCTTCCTTCCTTCCTTCCCTCCTTCCCTCCTTCCCTCCTTCCCTCCTTCCCTCCTTCCCTCCTTCCCTCCTTCCATCCATCCATCCATCCACCCATCCATGGTGGCCATCTATTCAAGAAAATTTAGATGGCAAATAAGATAAAAACAAAGCATTCCATTAAACCCCCCTGTCTGCCTCCCCCCTCCCAGCAATGGAGCAGTTTTGAAGCTTATTTTGGTGTTCACTTCCTGTCACTTTTTGCATTTTCTGTTTAGGTACCTAAAGTAGAACTTAGCTAGAGTAGAAACTCCCCCACTAAAAATATCAGTTTGTAAATAAGAGTTCCTATATGGCAATAGTAAAAGAATAAAAGAAAATATAAAGTTAAAAACATTGGTAGCAGGAGTGAAGATAATCAGTTGCTCCCTGCTCGAAATATATCTTTCCTAGCTTCATATTCTCATGCTACATTATATAAGAGCCATGGTAATACGATGGTTAGAATGCAGTGTAGAAGGCTAATTCTGCCAAATGCGAGCAGTTTGTTCCTGACCAGCTCAAGGTTGATTCAACCTTCCATTCTTCCTAGGTCAGTAAAATGAGGACCCAGATTGTTGGGGGCAATAAGATGTAAACTGCTTAAAGAGGGCTGTAAAAAACTGTAAAGTGGTATATGTCTAAGTGCTATACTACTGCGCTTCCTTCCTTCCTTCCTTCCTTCCTTCCTTCCTTCCTTCCTTCCTTCCTTCCTTCCTTCCCAATGGTTAGAATGTGGTGTTGCAAGCTAATTCTGCCCATTGCCAGAAGTTCAATCCTGACCGTCTCAAGGTTGTCTCAGCCCTCCATCCTTCCAAGGTCAGTAAAATGAGGACCCAGATTGTTGGGGGCATTAAGCTGTAAACTGCTTAAAGAGGGCTGTAAAAAACTGTAAAGTGGTATATGTCTAAGTGCTATAACTACTGCGCTTCCTTCCTTCCTTCCTTCCTTCTTTCCTTCCTTCCCAATCATTAGAATGTGGTGTTGCAAGCTAATTCTGCCCATTGCCAGAAGTTCGATCCTGACCGTCTCAAGGTTGTCTCAGCCTTCCATCCTTCCGAGATCAGTAAAATGAGGACCCAGATTGTTGGGGGCAAGATGCTGACTCTATAAACTGCTTAGAGCAATAGCAATAGCAATAGCAGTTAGACTTATATACCGCTTCATAGGGCTTTCAGCCCTCTCTAAGCGGTTTACAGAGTCAGCATATCGCCCCCAACAATCTGGGTCCTCATTTCACCCACCTCGGAAGGATGGAAGGCTGAGTCAACCTTGAGCCGGTGAGATTAGAACCGCTGAACTGCAGATAACAGTCAGCTGAAGTGGCCTGCAATACTGCACCCTAACCACTGCGCTACATCGGCTCCTAGAGAGGGTTGTAAAGCACTGTAAAGTGGTATATAAGTCTAAGAGCTATTGCTATTGCTACATTAGTTAGATCAATCCCATTCAAGGAGCAAAATCTTACTTTTTTGGGTCAATCAACTCCTCCTTGGGGCTTCCACAAAGTGCATCTATCAACAATACTCATTGCTGACTTAGTTAAGTGAGACATGCTTGTATATCTGTAAACATTCACCATAACTTCCAGCTATAATTCATAGGATTGTTTACCAAATAACTTGATAGTCAAATGAATATAAACCTGATATAAAGATGATATTCCTTAGGGGTAGAATAATATAATATCAGTACAAATTAAAGACCACTTGAAGAGTGCATGTTACCACGGGCTCTTTACATTTTCATGATTGAACTTGCATCCCTACCAAGCAAGTATTTTTTCACATTAGTCTTGATTGTTCTGCATAGCACTACCAAGCCACCACATGTTCTGCTAATGTTTTTCAATTACTTGACAAGCAAGGCAATGTATTGGTTGCTCTCTATGTTAATGTCCCTATATTTTTCATATTTATGATATCTAATTACATTTGCTCCTGAGAATGATGCAATGTTTAAGTCCTGGGGAATTGAGAAGGCTGCACTAATGTTAATATATTTACATTATTAAAAGGTAATGCATCACAGCAGATGCTATGCTATGTGGGCTTGATGCTGAAGATCAAATCTATTATTGCCATTTCCCCTTGCTTTTCTGTCCTCTCTACTGGCCCTCTTCATTTATTATATTATTATTATTTTTTCTTTGCTCTATTTTCCTCAAGGGAGCCCAAAGAGGAATAAACAGTTGATTTTACCAACACCTTGTCTGATAATGCTGTGAATTCAACTCTAAAAGAGTTTGGGGGAAGGAGGGTGTTTGGTTGGCTATTTGGTTCAGTTTGCTTGGTTTATTGTGCAGATAGTGCTCGAGTTACGCTCACAATTGAGCCCAACATTTATGTTAGTAAGTGAGACATTTGTTAAGTGAGTTTTGCCCCATTTTATGACCTTTCTTGCCACAGTCATTAAGTGAATCACTGCAATTGTTAAGTCAGTAATAACAGTTGTCACCCAGCCAACAAACTGCGTATAGTCAAGGCTATGGTTTTCCCAGTTGCAATGTAGAAAGGTGGCTGTGAAAGAGGCTGCGAAAGTTGGACCATGAGAAAGGCTGAGTGCCAAAGAATTGAGGCCTTTGAACTCTGGTGCTGGAGAAGACTCCTGCGAGTCCCTTGGACTGCAAGACGATCAAACTAGTAAATCCTAGAGGAGATCAACCTTGACTGTACTTTAGAAGGAAATCAGATTCTGAAGATGAGACTCAAGTACTTTGTCCACCTAATGAGAAAGAAGGACTCACTGGAGAAGAGCCTAATGCTGGGAAAGATTGAAGGCAAAAGAAGAAGAGGACAGCAGAGAATAAGGTGGCTGGATGGAGTCACTGAAGCAGATGGCGTGAGCTCAAATGGACTCCAGAGGATGGGAGAGGACAGGAAGGCCTGGAGGAACATTGTCCTTAGGGTCACAATGGGTCAAACACGACTTCGCAACTAACAACAAAAGGAAGTTTGATCTAGTGGTTAAGGCACCAAGTTAAAAATCAGGAGATGGTGAGTTCTAGATTTAACAGAGGGATACAATCAAGATCAAGTGAGGTACTAATACCACTCTATAAAGCCTTAGTAAGACCACATTACTAAGTAGGGCCCAGATTGTTGGAGGCAATAGGCTGACTCTGTAAACCACTTAGAGAGAGAGCTGTAAAGCACTATAAAGTGGTATATAAGTCTAAGTGCTATTGCTATTAGCCTGACACTCATCTTACCAAGTAATGCAGTATCCAAATGCCCTACCATTTCTGGATGATTCAGGCCAAGTCAGAATCTATCGTCTTTTCAAAATCCCACAAAACAAAGCATGAGCTTTCACCTTGTAAGCAAGGCTCACAGTTCCTGGCATAAACAGCCAGCTTGCTTTGACATTTCAATTCCCTCCTCTGTATAGCTGCATGTTTGTATTTGTCTGTCATTTATCTAAAGGAATCCCATGAAACTCTCCAGTCGTTTTGTGACATTCAAAAAGGGCAATGGAATGAGATCATCTGGAAACAAGAACCCAACTGCTTTTGAAAAAGAAAGGGGGAAAAAAGAATCATGCGTGGGAATTGAAGGGGTTAAGGAAGAGCTGTGAAATACTTTGGGGGATAAAGTATCAACCAAAGCACCCCAAGAGTTAAGACAGCTTCAGAGTCCCAATCCAATCTTCTGAGCCCTCTGAAAGGAAGAAACCAATTAGGCTAATTAGGCTTACAATGCAATAAAATAAAGCAGGGCTGCTTGAGGTAGATGGATATAAAGGGGAAGACATTTATGTGTCACCACTAGTGACACCAAGGAAGGACTTGGGTGCAAAAGTCAAGAGTTCTATCACCCAAAGGCAACCAAATAAGCTGGTCCTGCTGACCTGAAGTTAGCACTAGTCAGGATAAGTGAAGTACAACTCATGATATTTATATTGTATGCCACCAAGAGTCTCACTCTATGAGTTGGGGAGGGAGAGGTGAGAGAGATATGACAGAGAGAGAGATGAGAGAGATTAGATAGATAGATAGATAGATAGATAGATAGATAGATAGATAGATAGATAGATAGATAGATAGAGAGATAGAGATAGAGATAGAGATAGAGATAGAGATAGAGATAGAGATAGAGATAGAGATAGAGCAATAGCAATAGCAATAGCAGTAGACTTATATACCGCTTCATAGGCCTTTCAGGCCTCTCTAAGCGGTTTACAGAGAGTCAGCATATTGCCCCCAACAATCTGGGTCCTCATTTTACCCACCTCGGAAGGATGGAAGGCTGAGTCAACCCTGAGCCGGTGAGATTTGAACCGCTGACCTGCTGATCTAGCAGTAGCCTGCAGTGCCGCATTTAACCACTGCGCCACCTTGGAGGTGGCGAGATAGAGATAGAGATAGATAGATGATAGATAGATAGATAGATAGATAGATAGATAGATAGATAGATAGATAGATAGATAGATGATAGATAGATGATAGATAATAAATATAAATAGATAGATAAGCTAGATAGATAGATGATAGATAGATAGATGATAGATAGATGATAGATAGATAGATAGATAGATAGATGATAGATAGATAGATAGATAGATAGTAGATGAATGAATGGATGGATGGATGGATGGATGGATAGATGATAGATAGATAGATAGATAGATAGATAGATAGATAGATAGATAGATAGATAGATAGATAGATAGATAGATAGATAGATAGATGGAAAGACGGATGGATGGATGGATGGATGGATGGATGGATGGATGGATGGATGGATGGATGGATGGATGGGTGGGTGGGTGGGTGGGTGGGTGACCACTGGACAGACGGATGGACAGACAGACAATTTGCAAAACCATGAAATCCAGAATCAACATATTTCTTAAGTACACTAACGGTCCACTTGTCAACTACAGGGAGCAAAGTACTTTGAGGTGGCCTGTCAAAAAACCCCAAAACACGTCATCACTAGCAAACACTGCAATCCTATCCCTGCTTTTACCAATAATGGAATCTTTAAGATTCTGACTATGAAAGAAAAGGATTGTACATGAGCTGTGGTAGAGCCAGCATGGAGGTGGTGTATTCATCTAGGTACTCCTCAATCATTCAGCAGATGCCATCAATCATAGCATCCTTTTGGGAGGGCTCCAAGGTTTGAGAATAGTGGCCATTGTTTTA
This sequence comes from Thamnophis elegans, assembly GCF_009769535.1. Lineage (NCBI taxonomy): Eukaryota > Metazoa > Chordata > Lepidosauria > Squamata > Natricidae > Thamnophis > Thamnophis elegans. Next base: position 48,479,914 of record NC_045552.1, on the reverse strand, counting down.
TAGATGTCTTCCTTTCCCCCAGGGCTGGTTATATGTAGATAAACCCCCAAAAATTCCAAAGAATTTTTCAAAATACTGAAAACAAAGCAGACAAAATTTTCCTTGAAAGAAAGAAAAATTCTAGACATTTCTGAGGTGGATTTCTGCACAGAAGTGGCCAAAATAATGTTTCTTTTACAAACAAAAAATGCAAATCTTAAGACCGAACAGTTTAGTTTCACATAATTTGTTCATTTTTATCTTTCAAAAAGATGAAATAAAAGGGGGAAAGATTCATTCGAAACTCTAATCTTTCCTGAAAAAGGCAAGAGTAGTCCAGCGTAGAAAAAGCTATATGATTTATTCAATGTATTGCTAAAATTTATGAGTTGCACTATAGCTATAAGAGATTTCCATTACTTATTATTTCTCATTGGTTCAAACACGAAATGTGTAAATAACTACATGCAAAACTACCAAATTTCATTATTAGCACAAACGCCATTGAACTGTGTACCAACTATATAACAAATATCAACACTGAAACCTCTCAAAAAAGAGCAAACAAGAATGAATCTATTATTCTACAGTTTGCAAATAATAATAGTATAATATACTGCTCTTCAGTTTTTAAATAATGATCATATTGTCCTATCTTGCCTCTCTCTTGATACGAGGCCTTCTCAAAGGCTGACAGCTGCCATATTTCATTAAACCAAACTTTAAAATCTGTACCCACACATATTTTCAAGAATACAAAATAAGTTGTTTATTTCTAACAAATGCTTACTCAAGCACAGTTTGAATCCCAACTTTTTCTTCTGCCACTCTCAGCACCAAGGAATTTTTTTCCCTCAGTATTGTCACATTAAACTGTCCATCTTCCTTCTCCCAATAGAATCGGATAATTCTCATTTTTCTCCCTCACAAACTTGAGAATGTGCTCTTTATTCTCCCAGAGCCCTACATTCTCCAGAAATGCATGCAACACATCAATCACCCTGTTTTCTTGGCCTCCAAAGAGGCCAAGGTACCGAACCCTAGGTCAGTAATGGTGAACGTTAAGTATATTGATATGGAAGCATAAATACCATCAACATAGATTGGATTTTGCTCAGAAGCAGAAATACACCAATGGGAGGAAGAGTGGGAAACAGAAGAGAGAAGAAAGATGGGAAGAGGGGAATAGGAGAGAGGGTAAGGGGGGAAGATGAGGAGGATAAGGAGGAGTGGAATGTAGAGAGAGGAGAAGGAGAAAAGAAGGGGGAGTAGAGTAGGAAAGGATGATGGAGGGAAGAAAGGAGGTAGGAGAGAGGTAGAAGAAAGAGGTGTATGGAGAGCAGAAGAGCTAATAATGGGTTTTTATCTTTTGGGGCATTGATGACAAGAGGAACTGATGTAATTACTACTTAATACAATAGGATATTGGCTATGTAATAGTATACATGTGATTGTATGTTATGAAAATGGAAAATAAAAAAGTTTAAAAAATAAAAAATAAAAATAAATGAAAAAAAAATAAAATAAAAAATATAATAAATAAAAAAAGAAATAAAATACAGTAATGGTGAACGTTTTAGACACCGAGTGGCCAAGCTGCATGTGCACATGTGCACATGCCCAAACACATGTGCATGCATGAACATGCACGCATGCAAAGCAGAGACCCAAAGACTAGCTGGTCAGTGGGACACTAGGTATCCCAACATCGGCAGTGCGGCAAGAAGTAAGATCTTTTTCTTTCGTGAGCTTCTGTTTCGACGTTTGTTACCTTCCCACCAAAGGTGGCTCCTATTTTTCTACTTGCATTTTTAATGTGCTTTCAAACTGCTAAGTTGGCAGAATCTGGGACAAGTAAAGGGAGCTCACTCCATTACGTGGTGCTAGGGATTCGAACCGCCGAACTACTGACCCTTCTGATCGACAAGCTGAGTTTCTTAGCCACTGATCCACCGTGTCCCTGAAGCATTTCTACACACAGTTGCCATTGGCTTTCCTAAAAGAACTTCCTTCAGACAATGAGAAACACAACAGGTGCTTATTTGAACCCAGGCAAGCACATGGCCCGGCTACTCAAAGGAAAAGCGTTGCCCTTTTAACCAATGAAATTTAGATTAAACAAATGAAAGTTAAAAACTTCAAATGCTGCCATCTGCATAACGGAAAGAGCATTGCCCCAAAACTGAACAGCGTTTTGTGATTTTTGTGGAGGATGTAAGTCGAGGCATTGTGTATTCTGAACATACCATAATTTTTAAAAGAACCCTGCTGGATCTGCCAAAGGCCATCAACTTTGTGCTGTTGTTTCCCACAGCTGGTATACAGACACCTTTGAGAACTTGATAAGGAAGTTTAGAAGGAAATAGCTTTCTCCCCCATAACGCCATGGTAGCCAATAAACTCAGTAGTATTCTGCCTGGGAGCTGAAATACATGTACCCGTTGCTGATACATCTCTACTTCTGTGTGGATTTATCTTATTTCTCCCCTTAAAGCTATCAACGCCACTGCTGCCAACTGTGAGTTTCATAAATAACCATATCCTTTCAAAAAAGACATTTTTTTCTTTGATAGCCTGACTCAAAAGGTAACTGTTGCCTTCTGCAGACATTCACGTGAATGCATGGAAACATCTATGTATATGTATATATTGCCAGTTTAAGGCCTATGGTGCTGGAGAAGACTCCTGCAAGTCCCTTGGACTGCAAGACCATCCAAACGGTCAGTCCTAGAGGAGACCAACTCTGACTGCTCTTTAGAAGGCCAGATCTTGAAGAGGAAACTCAAATACTTTGGCCACCCAATGAGAAGGAAGGACTCCCTGGAGAAGAGCCTAATGCTGGGAAAGATGGAGGGCAAAAGAAGAAGGGAATGACAGAGAATGAGGTGGCTGGATGGAGTCACTGAAGCAGTAGGCATGAGCTTAAATGGACTCCAGGAGATGGTAGAGGACAGTTTGATCTAGTGGTTAAGGCACCAAGTTAGAAATCAGGAGTTGGTGAGTTCTAGACTTAACAGAGGGATACAATCAATATCAAGTGAGGTACTAATACCACTCTATAAAGCCTTAGTAAGACTACACCTAGAATACTGCATCCAGTTTTGGCCACCACACTATAAAAAATATGTTGAGACTCTAGAAAGAGTGCAGAGAAGAACAACCAAGATTATTAGGGGTTCATGGCTAAAATATACGATGAACGGCTACAGGAACTGGGCATGGCTAGTCTAGTGAAGAGAAGGACAGGAGAGACATGATAGCAATCTTCCAATATTTGAGGGGTTTCTACAGGGACTAGATGATCTACAAGGTCCCTTCCAACTCTTTTAATCTATCTATATAGTCCTGCCTTAGTCATGAAAGATAGGCTGATGACTTTGGGCCAATCACCAGGAGGCTGTGAGTTCTAATATCATCTTTGGCCAATCACTCTTTCTCAGTCCAGCCCAACACACATGATTATATTGTAGTGGAAAATAGGAAGAGATAAGATTATTAATATGTCCACTGCCTTAAGTTGTTTATAAAAATAATAAAGACTGAATTTAAAATAATATATAGATATGGACCTGGATATATATCCATCTCCACATCCATACACATTTTGGATTCGTGGCACGACAAAACCGCGCTCGACTAAAGCGCGCCCGATTAAACCACGTCGCTGACGTCATCAACAGGGCGACAACAGCGAGCGCGGAGAAAGAAGGGCGCTTTAAATAGCGCTTTGAAAGCAAGCCGATTCAAGTTAAAGTAAGGGTTAGGTTTAGGGTTAGCTTTAGGGTTAGGTTTAGGGTTAGGTTAAGGGTTAGGTTTAGGGTTAGGTTTAGGGTTAGGTTAAGGGTTAGGGTTAGGTTAAGGGTTAGGATTAGCTTTAGGGTTAGGTTAAGGGTTAGGTTAAGGGTTAGGTTTAGGGTTAGGTTTAGGGTTAGGTTAAGGGTTAGGTTTAGGGTTAGGTTAAGGGTTAGGTTTAGGATTAGGTTTAGGGGGGTTAGGTTTAGGTTTAGGGGTTAATTTTAGGTTTAGCGTTTACAGCGTGCTTCTGTCTCCGTGCTGTTGTCGCCCTGTGATGACGTCAGCTACGCGGTTTCGTCGAGCGCGCTTTAGTCGAACGCGGTTTTGTGGTAGAACCTTTTGGATTTTTGTAAGTAATATTTGAGCCAAGGAGTTACATCTATATTATCTTGATCACAATCACTTGGCTCTGAATTTCAACAATGAACAAGGCTACAGACAAATATGAGGGAAGCTACTGGCTTAACTCTTATGTATTTAGCATCCAGGCAAATCTATTTTCCAATTGGTAGACATTTCTTTTATCAAAAAGAAAATAAATCACATTGATACTTCCATGCAGCTGAGATGCCTTGAGGCACTGCTCCTGTTGGCCAACTGCTAAACTAATTTAAAAACAGCCAGGTATATCTAAAAAGATGCCTTTCCTACATAACCGAGAAGTAAGGATACCTTTTCTGAAAAACGAGAGATGTTAACATTTGCAAAATATGAGAAGTTCTAAAGCCATTTATCATGCATATATTTATGCAAATTTAATTGGATAATTAACTCACCAATTACCCAACTCATACCAATTTATCTGAATACAATTTCTTAAATAGGGTGACAAACCCAACTGCCATTTCTAGTTTAAATTTTGTATTATTTTAATATGCTTTTGTAAATTCTTAAGTTAGATCAAGCACCTTATCAAATACTGATATTTTCCTTGGTCTTTCAGTCACAAATCCTTTTTAAAAATGAACTAGAATATTTAGAAAGAGAAAAGAAGAGAAGAGAAGAGCATGATGGGATGGAAAGAATAAGAATAGGAATATTCCTGGATGGGAACGAATAAGCTTGCACTCAATCCCGACAAGACTGAGTGGCTATTGATGCTCCCTCCCAAGGATGGTCCAGCTATTCCATCTTTTAGCCTGGGGGGTGAAATTATACGCCCCTCAGAGAGGGTTCGCAATTTGGGAGTCCTCCTGGATCCGCAGCTGACGCTAGAACATCATTTGTCGGCTGTGATCAGGGGGGGCCTTTGCCCAGGTTCGCCTGGTACACCAATTGCGACCCTATCTGGACCGGGAGGCCCTTCGGATAGTCACTCACGCCCTCGTCACCTCAAGACTGGATTACTGTAACGCGGTCTACATGGGGCTGCCCCTGAAGAGTGTTCGAAGACTTCAGCTAGTCCAGAATGCAGCCGCGCGAGCGATTGTGGGTGCACCTAGGTACACCCACATTACACCTATCCTCCGTAAGCTGCACTGGCTTCCCATTGGTCTCTGGACACGCTTCAAGGTGCTAGTCGTTACTTTTAAAGCCCTACATGATATCGGACCTGGTTACCTGAGAGACCTCCTCCGGATTCCATCTGCCGGCCAATGTCGGCTGGCAACCCCCCAGGGGAGGGCCTTCCCTGTAGCTGATCCGGCCCTATGGAACGATCTCCCCATTGGAATCCGGACCCTTACCACCCTTCCGGCCTTCCGCAAAGCAACAAAGACCTGGCTGTTCCGGCAGGCCTGGGGCTGTTGAATTATCCAGCCCCATCCTAAGTTATGAATGTAGTCAAATTTTTTAAATTGTTGTTTTTTATTTCTTGTATCCCCCCTTCCCCTTCTTATTTGTAAGCCGCCCTGAGTCTTCCGAGAGTGGGCGGCATACAAGCTAAATAAACTAAACTAAACTAACTAAACTAATAAGAAAGGAAGGGAAGGGAAGGGAAAAGAAGAGAAGAGAAGGATGGATGGATGGAAATAATAGGAATAGGAATGAGAAAGGAAGGGAAGGGAAGAAAGAGAAGAGAAGAGAAAGGAATCTTTCCAATAACCATGATTATATATTTTTTATAAATAATTAAATAAATGAAATTATCAATTCTTTTACAAATGGCAGATCTCTGAATTTTACTTACCCTTCCAGGCACACATTGCTTGATGGTCCTTAAGATTCTCCTATTTTATTATATATTTAAAAATGTTATAATTAGCTCATCTCTCATCTCTGACAACGTTAACTAAAATGAGGTAATTAATGCTTAACCTACTGTGCAGTAATTGAAAGGGCCAAATTGACCCAAACCCATTTCTATGGTCTCCCACCAACAAAATAGAGATTTTATTCCAGTTTTCAATATCCTCTGAGATTCTTTTAATTTAGATTCTTTTATGGATAGATGAATTAATCTGTTTCCAGACCAGTCTATTTCTAGTCCGTATCATTTTTCACACTGTTATTATTAAGTTTGCTCTAACCCATTATCACAGTAATTTACCATAATTTTTAAATTTACGTGAAACTTCACACATAGCAGTGTTTTACATTTGTACTTTTTTAAAGATATCGGTGCAGTTTTAAAAACCAAGTCTTTTTAAAGAAAAATGCAGGCGACTGTGCATAAACAATTTGCTGGCACAAACTAACATCCATTTTTCGTGCATTACATACAGGCCTAGGAACTTTGGAGCCTTCCACATCATTGCAGTCATTTCCATTCCCCAATTTCACAACAGCAACTGGATGCACCAGAAGGCAAGGCAAGGCAAGAAACATTGGATGGAAACTAACTAAGGAGAGAAGCAACCTAGAACTAAGGAGAAACTTACTAACAGTGAGAACAATTAACCAGTGGAACAACTTGCCTCCCTAAGTTGTGGGTGTTTCATCACTGGAGGCCTTTAAGAAGAGACTGCGTGTAGCCACCTGTTTGAAATGATATAGGGTTTCCTGCTTGAGCAGGGGGGTTGAATAGAAGACCTCCAAGGTCCCTTCCATCTCTGTATCCTTTTATTCTGCTGGCCTGTGATAGCCTTGACTTTTGTCAGCCTCGAAACACTAATAACAAGAGACTAAAACAATACCCTAAACAAGAAACTGGCAACTCAGACAATCACACAGTAAACAACAACCTAATCCAGGAACCACCAAGAACACTAACAGGGCAAGTCTCTATAAACAGAGAGTAAACCTACCCCCTATTAGCACTGATGATGTTACCTATTTAGGTAATGAAAGGTCTGCAAGAAAACAACCAAGATCAGAGAGCACCATAGAGCCTGTTATAAAACAATGCTTCTTCTATTTATTTTATTTATTTATTTGATTTGTCAATTATTTACAAGATAATAAGTATAAGGATAAACATGAATATGAATGAAATGGATACGGATAAATGGGTATGAATAAATGGGAACAGTATGACAGGGATAATAGGCACTTATGCACGCCCCTTACAGACCTCTTAGGAATGGGATGAGGTCAACAGTAGACAGTTTGAGGTTGAAGCTGTGCGGGTTACAGGACATAACAACGGAGTCAGGTAGAGCATTCCAGGCGTTGACCACTCTGTTGCTGAAGACATATTTTCTGCAACTAAGTTTGGAGCAGTTTACTTTGAGTTTGTATTGTTTGCTTGTGTATTTTTGTGGTTGAAGCTGAAGTAGTCGTTGACAGGTAGGACATTGTAGCAGATAATTTTGTGTACTATGCTTAAGTCCAACTGTAGGTGACGTAGTAATAGTCAGTAATAGGCTACTGACCAGTCGGAATCTGCCAAAGCCTGTTCATTCACCGCCCTAAGCTTCTTCCAGCTCTGGGAAGAGGGGGAAAATTGCACTTTGCATCCAAGGGAAATAAATTGCTAAGGATCCCCCTCCTTCCAAGAAAATGTCTTTTCAGTACATGTTGTATGCATTGTTTACAAAAATATCTGAGCAGCTACTCTGGGGGGATAATAGCCTTCAGCGAAGGTGTTCTCTCTTTTTTTTAAACTTAAACACTACAGTGAGTCTCCAGCTGAGGGGAATAGCAGGTTGAAATCCAGGTAACTAGGGATGTTTCTAAATAACTCCAACCGTAGCTGTTTGTTGTAGTAATCACAAGAAGGGTGGAATACAGCTTGAATTGATTCTGGTTGTGTTGATTCATTGTGGATTCTCTTTGCTCTTCTCTGTTGCCAGCAGCTTAGGCAAAGTGAGCAGCCATTAAATGAATCCTCCCTGTTTTCCCTTCCTCTTGGAGATCAGCCACTTGCTGGTTGTTAGAAAGGTTTTTTTCTTCTTCAAACAATTGCCTTGAAATCAATACTTTGTGGTATTATGGTATATGTGGAGGAAGAGCAGAGGTGGATTTCTACCGGTTCGGACCGGTTCAGCCAAACTGGGAGTAACTTGGCGTCCTGGGTCGCTGGAACCGGGAGAGACTCAGGTCTGCCACGCCCCCCAAACCGGTTCTCTCGGTGGTGCCATAGGCACCGCCACCTTGTTTTTGTCTTCTGAGCAATTTTTGTTGTATTTGTGCATGCACGCACAGTGCACATCAAGCGCAGCACGTCCCTGAGCGAACCAGCAGTAGCAGTAGCCGGAACCCACCCCTGAGGAAGAGGGTGACAAAATTATGTAATTCAGAAACTAAAGAGGCAAAAAGGAAGTTAAAGCCATAGCTCCCCAAAGCTGGGATCACCATCTGCCTATTATTTCATTCTTTTAAAGCCCTGGGCAAATCCAGAACTAACCTACCTTTGTTTCAAGTCAATTCTCAACCTCATGGGCTTCTAGGCTGATCAGCTTTTGGGTGCAGAATTCTCCTGCAAATAATCATTTTCCATGAGATTCAATATATCTGTAGGATGTTAGCACCAACCCTTCTCTTAGAAAAATGAAATATTTTAGGAAATATTAAAAGGGCAGAATATTTCCCCTAAAAGGAGGGCAGAAACTAATCCGCCCCCACCTTTGTCAATGGGCCATTAAGGCCTGAGCCAGACTATTATACATAACAAAGATCTACCTCCTTCAAGCCGAGCCATACTCCTAGGAATTGCCCAAAGCCCTTTCATTACATCATCATCATCCAGCAAGGCTCAACCAAGCCTGGGACACAGACAACCTTCAAGGTTACCCCTGTATGGCCCCATGGGAGTCTGTCAACCAATCAGAATACAAGCTCAAATTCAAAAGCCCAGAGAGGGCATAAAACCAGGGCATTCTCAGCATCTCTTCCTTTTTTTTCTTTTTTCTTTTCACCCAGGACCTCAAATTATGTGATCCTGTTCATCAATAACCCTCCTTTCCAAGCAACTTCCATGAATCCAGTGTCTTTCTCCGCACTTGGAACTGAACCTAGAAGGACATTTCTTCCAACAAACCTTCACCAAGGTCTTAAGCAGAAGTTCCTCCACTTTTGACAGCCAAAATGCAGAGAATGTTACCCTGAAGAAACTTTTGGGATGCCAGGGAAAGATTGGTTGGTTAAGTCTGAGAATAAATGGAGAAAAATGCTCACCCAATACTGCATCATTGTTCATAAGCCATCAATGGCCCTTACTATAATAGTGATAATTTCACGTCGCTCATTAGAAAAGAGACTTTCGACTTTAGGAATAATTTCCTTAATCCTGAAAACTTCAAAGAAGTTTTCTTTGAAACTGCAGAGAGAAACGGTGCAACCTGCAGAGAATATTTCCAGCAGAATGTGGAAAAATGTTTATACTTAAGTGCTATCCGAAGTTGCGAAGGTTACTCTAAGGCAATGATGGCAAATCTTTTTGGCACTGAGTGACAGAAAGGTTGCATAGAAAGGTTGTGTGCGCACACACTCAGCGGGGCCATGCTCCAGAAAAGCTTAACTTCTGGGTTCTAGTGTGCATGCATGCCCAACAATCAGCTGGCCAGTGCACATGGACAGGCCAACAATCAGCTGGCAGGTGCACATGGACACACATGAAGGGATGACATTCCAGAAAAGCCAAACTCCCGGATTCTGGCACGCATGCATTCCTGACAATCAGCTGGGCATGCGGAGATCAGTTTTTGGCACTGCTGCACACACATAGGACAGCTGATCATCGCATGCATACCAGAAACCCAGAAGACAAAGTGGCAAGGCCTCACATGCTGGGCTACATGGCTTGGTGTGTCACTTTGGGCACACATGCCATAGTTCGCCATAGCGTCTCTAAGGCTACCCGCTTTGTAATCCTGATGCTACCAGTCACTGCCACCCAATACCATTTTTATACTCCTTGAACGTCTCTTTCACATGTGATTTTGAGATGTCGTGTTTCTCTCTTGAAACTGTGTGTTTTGTAGTTGATTGTACCCATAAAGAAAGGCTCCCTTTAAATATACCTTGATAACGTTCATGAGCTGAGGATATTGATGCTAATATTAGTGGGCATTAAAAGACCTTTCTTTCACTTAGGGGGTGCAGATAAGATTCAGCCTCTATGGGAATCGACGAATTACAAATTCCTTTGACATCTTTAGCCGTGTTGCATCGTTTTCTCCAAGATATATACTGCATGGATAAATGTAAGACTTGCTTTTAAATGTGCTCCTTCATGGTGGACAAGGTGCCAACATTTATCAATATAAACATCTACAGGCTAGCTCAAAAAAGGAGCATGTGCACACACCAGCAGATATGGTCATTGACAGAAAGAGCATGGGGTGATGGATGAAAGCAATATTTTCAGCATCTCTTCAATAGCAATCCAAAACTTCTGTCCTTTGCTCACTAAAGTGATCAAAGAGTACTGCAATCCAGGTGGGGAAAAAAACGGTTTAATTTTGTAGCATGAGCGTTGCTGGCCTTATATATATATATAAGCATCCATGAATTCCATTTGATTAGCAGCGGCTTATATTTTGGAAGTCTTTTAATGTTCACAATGAAGCACAATTCCTCGCTATAATTTTATTATTAAATCATAGTGGATCACCTTAGCAATAATGAGTCATTATATTTCTACATGTCATATTGGACATAATCAGGAAAAAATAGAAACCAGCATTTCTTGACACTTCCCTACATTTCACACTGTTAAAGGTAAAGGTTCCCCTCCTTGCACATATGTGCTAGTCATTCCCAACTCTAGGGGGCGGTGCTCATTTCTGTTTCAAAGCCAAGGAGCCAGCACTGCCCGAAGATGTCACTGTGGTCATGTGGCCGGCATGACTAAATGCTGAAGGCGCACAGAATGCTGTTACCTTCCCACCAAAGGTGGCTCCTATTTTTCTACTTGCATTTTTTCCTTGCTTTCGAACTGCTAGGTTGGCAGAAGCTGGGACAAGTAACGGAAGCTCACTCCATTACGTGGCACTAGGGATTCGAACCACTAAACTGCCGACCTTTCTAATCAACAAGCTCAATGTCTTAGCCACTGAGCCACCACGTCCCTGTTCACCCTGTTACATTCCCTTAAAATCTTTTGTATTTCTAAATTTCTAAACTTTCAGCAAGCTTGTGGCAGCAATGGTTATAATAAGGAAGGAGAAAGCATCCCATTATATAGGAACCATTGAAATATTGCACAGCAATCATCCAGTGAGTTTCCATAACTGGGCTGGAATTGAATCCAGATGTCCTTAGTCCTATCTGAATATCTTATCCACTCAACAGTCCAAGTTCTCTTTTATTTATTCTATCCCTTACCATTTGGCTTTAATGAAAAATAAAAACAGCTCAAAAAGATTAAAAAAAACCAATGGAAAATATTTTAAAAGCATTTTTAAAAATAACCTCAAAGAGTTTGGAAAAAAATGTGTAGCTAAACATTTTCTAACTAGCGAGCCTACGAAAAGCGTGTGCAATTCCTAAGATGTTGTGTTCCATAACTCAGAGATCTGCATAATGTAGGCATTATGCAATCCCTGCATCCTGCACCTTCTTCAATGATGCCCACAAAGATTGACTGTGTTCACCCAAAATATTAAATCATGACTTAAACATTGTTTACTGAATAAGTTATACTTGCCTGGATTCACACAATACACTAAACCATAAATTACATTTATATACCGTACTGATGTAGTGTACGGTACGCATCATGCCTATAACTTCCAGTAGAGGAGGGATGAAGCATATTTCTAAACTAATATATTCTTAAAACGCCCCAAAACTCTTCAGCATGATGTAATTTATATATGCCTATTTTTTGCTTGCTCTCGTAGGCACTCATTCTCATACATATGTACTTTCCCCCAACCCCCTGGCAGGTTTGACAATGATACAGTAAATGGATGAAAACAAGAATGATAGAGGGGGAAAAAAACCACCATCCCTTCATGAGAAATTAAAATGCACCAAGGATACAGCTGGTATAATGACACACACGGTGCTTGTTGACAACAAAAACAAGGGACTTGTCTTGTTTCAAGATCAGAACAGCACATTGAAGGCAGATGAATCCATATATTCTTCATAGGTATGTTGATTTTGTTTTGCTCTCCATAGGGTTGACTGAGCACCCAGACATTTTGCATCGTTATCCATACAAGTCTTCCCCCAAATCAGGCCATAAGTTTAAAAATTACCATTAGAATGAGCTCAACCCAAGGAAATAAGAGTGCAGCAGAAGCACCAGGTATTCGGTTGTTCCTTCCAGGCTGAATTAAATTAAAATTAAATAACAAAAGGTCCTTTCTCAGGGGAAATTACCACTTCCATTTACAATCTAAACATGTCTGTGTGTGTGTATGTGTGTGCGCATTTTCCAGCATAACTCTCAAGCAATTTCAATCAAACTTGGTACACAGATGATTTCCTCTCTGGAGACAAATACTGTGGGGGTAAGACACCCCTAACACCCCTCGGGGTGTTTGTTCTATTAAGATGCAGCCTGTTGTGCCTTTAAATGGCTTCTACTGTACAGCGCAGTGGAGTTGCCAAGGTAACGTCTTCACAGTACTCCACAAGGGGCCTCCCTCTGGTAAGGGGGAAAACATTAGAAATTACGTTTGGTCCAGACATTTTCCCCCTATAAATAAATATCTGAGCAACATTGGGTTTTGGGCTAGTGATAAATAAGCAAAAGCACAACTCATCAGAGGAGTGCCTGGCTCTGATGTGCTCTCTCCAGGTTATCCAGGTAAGTGCACTTGCTTAGAATTCCTACCAGATGGACACTGCTTGTGTGTCCTTTCAAGGAACTAAACAAGGTTTTTCTCTAGAAAGGGCTTTTGAGATGGACTTAAGCATGGTCACCTCCAACAGTATATTTTGCTCTTGGAATAAACTTCATCTTGGAGTCAAGCAATGGGCTGCATTCTTCGTTGGAAATGAACCTGGAGAGTTATTTCTAATGTTGGAAGAAATATCCATCTGGGTCAGTTCCAAGTGGGGAGATGATCACATGGGTTTGAGGTCCTGGGCAGCTGAACACCTGGAGTGGAAAGTGAGGGTTATTTATACCCACTCTTGGGCCTTGCCCTTGAGATTCCTGTTCCTGTGCAACGATATGTATTCTATTGGCTGTTGTCAGATTCCCATGGAACTATGCAGGGGTCAAAGCTGAGGTTGTCTGGTTAAAGCTTGCTGGGTGATGCAATGTAATGAAGAGGCTTGTGTTCTGAAAGGGTGTTGGGCAATTCCTACTGTGTCTTAATGGCTTTGTCCTAGTTTGGATCTTGAGTGAGGGCTAATCCCATCATCCTGAAACTGAAGGTCTTTTGTCTTGTAAAAGACCTCAGGTTCCAGGACTGGTCCATGTTCCTCTCCAACCTCCTCACTGTCCGACTAGGCTGCCAGTTCCACTGGCCAACGGTGGGCCGCAACAGAACTTGGTTAAAATGATCAGCATACAGAAAAGTTTTCCTGCATTTTTCTCCATTCTCATTCAAGTTAATGAAAGGGAAATGGTTTCCTGTTTTCATTTTAAAAGGGGAGAAAACTTTAGACAATTGCTCATGGATAGCCTGTGGCGTCCTTACATTAATCTGTCTACAAGGTAGCCACAGGTTGTGTGGGAGGAAAGCCTATCTTGCTTTGTCTAACCCTCTTTCCAGTCCTTTGCAATCTCCCGTGTTTCTCTTAGTTTGTTAAATTCCATTGTAAAACTTTAACATAGGGCCCCTCCAATTGAGCTTAGCAGACTGGGCTATCTGGGCATCCAGAGATGCTTCAGAACAAAGGGAAGGCGAAAACACAGCAGCAGTTCCCGCGATTACATCCAATGAGGAAGCAAGATTAAAAAACCCAAGAAAATCCAAAAGAAGCTTTCAAACATGCTGAGAATAAGATAGGGAAACTTCTTTCATTGAGAAAAGAATAAAAAAAACCCTGCAAAGCAGAGTGTTAATTAAAATGGGTATTTATGCAAAGAGTTTTTAAAACTGAGTTTTGTTTTGAACATATTCTATTTTTAAAAAGAAAACTCTGGTGTTTTGGATGGGAATACTGTTTTCTATTTTGATTGAATTACACTTAGTAGTGTGGTTCACTTCTTATGCTTACTGCCTCAGTAGAATTAGGATGGAGGTGGTTCTAAAAATATTAGAGTAATGACAATAACAATAGCAAAATTGGAAAGAAAGCCTGTTTATTTCCCAAAGATGTTATGGTCATTTTGTGTTCACTTCAGGTTCTTGTAGTTCAAAGCAACATGTAAATTCTCAAGTGTCCTGCAAACTGCATTTTCTCAGCTAGGTTTTAATCAATAAACTGTCATTTTCACATCTAGCTAACACAAGCTTGGATCAACTTATTTATCAATTGTGTGCCATAAAGGTCATGCTAGCCTTTGTGTTTTGTTTGTAACAGCACAAATGGAGCAATTAACTTCCTCTGACCATCTTTCCCAAATAAAACAAGAAGGCTGCATGTTGAATTTGGCAGTGCCCTTTATACTGAACATTTGTTCTCTCTGTTTCAATAAGAAATATGACATAGATGAATGAGAACTGTCATGGAATTGAAGGGGGGAGAAATGGGGAGAGATATTTTTAGATGGTGTTTCCCAAAACTTAACATCCTTAAGATGTCTTCCCCAAATTGACATGGACCTCTGTTTCCTTTTATAACTGAAAAAATTGAACTTTCCTTTGTAAAGGTTTTTTTAAGAAACAAATTCCCCTGATGTTAGCTTGCTTTTAAAAAATATAACTGCAGGAAAAGAAGAAGCTGAACTGGAAGGTAGGGCTAAACATGTCATTAGTTTAGAGTCATTGCATTGTCACAAAAGATCTCCGTGAATTCTGTTGACCCTTATCTAGTGCCAATGGTAGCTTTGATTGTTAATTGACTACATTCTTGAATTAGAGGTCGCAATAATAAACTCTTATGTGCTTTGAACTCAATGAATGCTGCTGGTTATCTATGCCTGAAAATAACAATAGTTCTTTGCACCAGCTTTCAGTAGGGTGCAATGTCTTTTTTAAAAAAAATGCATGGTTTTATGAACTTGATTTGTTTCTTAGCATTTGCATCAAGGATTTTGGACTTCCTTTGCCTCTGGATTCAATTTTATTGAACTCAGTGGCACACAGGACAGACCGACAGAATACCTTATGCCACCAGAGTTGAAATTTTGGGCTTAGACAACTTAGAACTATGCCGCCTTCAGCCTGACCTAAGCATAGTACATAAAATTACCTACTACAATATTCTACCTGTCAGTAACTACTTCAGCTTCAACCACAATAATACACAAGCACACAATCGATACAAACTTAAGATAAACCATACCAAACTCGATTGCAGAAAATACAACATCAGCAACAGAATGGTCAATGCCTGGAATGTGTTACCTGACTCAGTGGTTTCTTCCCCAAACCCCCACAACTTTATCTTTAGACTCTCTACTGTTGACCTCACCCTATTCCTAAGAGTTCTGTAAGGGATGTGCATAAGCGCACCAATGTGCGTAGCATCCCTGTCCTAAAACCCCATTTATTCGTATCCATTTCATGTACTCATAAATTTGTATGAACTTATATCTATTATCTTATACACGCTTGACAAAGCAAACAAATAAATAAATGGGGTCCAATTAGCATATATACCTTTCAGGCACTATAAAATAGTTCCATGGGAAGACCTCTCCAAGAACAGACCCACAATCTTCCAGCCAGACTGGGGTCTGTTTTCGATTGTTATTAATAGGAAGAGAGAGTGAGATGTCTAGTTAATCAGCTTCCATCAGAAATGCTCCGTTTCCATGATAACCTGGTTTTGACTGAGAAATGGAATGCTGAAATTGACTGCTTTGATAAATCTTGAGCTCATTAATGTAGCCTGGCTGACAGCTTTGTTTGCCTTTGTTTGAGTGATCTTAGAAATCCCGTCTCACTGTTTTTTTTAAAAACTAAATGCCAAGTTGGCTTATCAGCTGCCAGAACAGCGACCGCTTTAGCCTGCTGCAGCAAAAACACCCAAGAGGTCTGTGACCTCCTAAACAGAAGCAATTTATCATCACATCAGCTTTGGTGAATCACAGTTCATTGCATCAGAACTGATGGAATCTGATCTTACTTCTATTATCTCTACAGAGGTAGAGCTTAAGCACAAGATATGGAAGGATGTGGTCCACAAGGGCACCGGTGGCTATCGGTCTTGACTGCCCAAACAAACATTCAAAGATTCAGGAGTGAGTGAAACAAGATATAAATCAGCCTCAGTTCAACCTGGCTATGTATATCTTCAATCCTGAATATGTGCAATATGTTGGCAGAGAATTCATCATCTTGAACAAATCTGTTTTCTTCCAAAAGGGAGGAAAAAAACCTAACGCTTAAAAGGGCAAAGATTGAATTGAAACTGTAGTGTGTGTAAAGCTGAATGGATGCTTAAAAACTAAAGTGAAGGGCAGAGCAAAGGCAGAATTTGAGCACTGTAGCAGGCAAGGATTCATCCCATAGATGACTGAAAAGTTTCATCCGTGAACCATAAGTCAAAAATCAAAGCAACAGTCGGTGATCATAAGGAAAGTAAAAAGGTGGAAGCCAAAAAATGAACCTCTGGCCAATGCAATATCAAGTTTGGTGGCAAAGCTGAGAAGCAAGCTAAGAAACGCAACCAATGGGAAATTGAGGATGTAGGAATATACTGTATCTCAGGAAAATAATTTAGAATCAAACATGATTCATTTGGGATGGAAAGCCATCTTGGGAGGGCGGGGAAGGGAGGGAGGGAGGGAGGGAGGAAGGGAGGGAGGGAGGGAGGGAGGAAGGAAGGAAGGAAGGAAGGAAGGAAGGAAGGAAGGAAGGAAGGAAGGAAGGAAAAAGGGAGGGAGGAGTCTTATCTTGATGTAGCTGCAAGTAGCACTGAGTTTTAGGTATGGGTGGGCTGCTTCAGAGAACCTTTAGCTAAGATTCTGTGCAATTCAGAGAACTGTCAAATCCCACTTCTGGCTGGCCCCAACCACCCCACCCACCTTCCAGGACTCCCCACGTGGCCCATTTTGGATGCAGGCAAGTGCAGGGCGCACACAGAGGCTCAGGGAGGGTGAAAAACGGGCCTACCAGAAGTTCAGGAAGGCCAAAAATGGGCTCATTTCCAGCCCCCAGAGGCCCTTTGCCCTCCGTTTTTGCCCTCCCAGAGGCTCGAGGAAAGCATCTGGAGCCCATGGAGAGCAAAACGCCCCCCTCCCCCACCATGATGCAGGAGGCTGACTAGGCCATGCCCACCATGGCCACGCCCACACGGCAACTGGGCAGAGAACCCATTCCTAAATTTTTTGAAGCCATGCCTGGTTTTAGGAGATGATTAAACCCAAAGCCTAATAATAAGACTCTCAACTGAGGGAAAGTTTATATTCTCACCAACCAGCAGCACATAAAAGACTCATAGTTTGCAAATTAGAGGAGAGGTTAAAAGAACTTCGTTAGTTCAAAAAAAAAATGAGCAAGACAACATCAAAAAACCTACTTACAATATTCATTGCCCTTGGAAGGGATCTTTTTCATAGAACTTTATTATTTGAGGAACTTTTTATATTTCGCTTGCAAAGGACCATCTAGAATTTATTTATTTGTTTGTTTCTTTTTTGTCAAACATGTACAAGATAGCAGATATAGGTATAAACATAAACAAAAGAAGTAAGTACAGCTAAATAGGGACAGTAGGACAGGGATGATAGGCACACTGGTGCACTTATGCATGTCCCCTTTGCAATTTGCAACGTGCTTTCTTTCCAACCGACAAATTGCATTGGATAGCATCTGTGACTGTTGCTGTTGAATTCAGCAAATTTGCACAGTAAGTGACTCAGGTAGAAAAAAATGCACAGAAAGGCCCTGAACGCTGCATTTTTAACATCTCAGAGTTCCAAAATCAGAGACCTTGGGAAAGCATCAGCTCTTTTATAAGAAAAAGTAAATGTTCCAAAACTAGCAAGGCTTAGGTAACTGTTCAAATGAAGGGCTTTACAATCGGAATTTGCTCTGATGCTCCAAATTTATCCTGCAAGGTCAGAGTGACAAGTTAGGTGACTGTGGAGAGCTTCACATCTCTTCTCTGTGGGAAAATGAAGCAATAAAATTCATTGTAGGCTATCTTTAACACCTCAAAATTTTAGCCTGTGAATTGTTACGGGTAGCTTAGCCTGAGCAATAGAGCCCTGCTCTCTTTTCTGAGTCCTATTATCAAGGATATAGAAGTAACTTCCTAGGCTGGATACAATATTGATCTCTTTCTCCATAGGACCCAAAAGATATAATTATGTCTACCACAGCTTCATACCCACTTTTGTTTTAAAAAAATGTTTCCAGAATGACATTAATGTGCCTTCTTTTTACCCATGAGCTGATCTCAAACATTTCACTGTTCAAAGAATAAGCTATACCTCTTTTTCTGCACGAAACACCCATTCTCCGCATATCTGCCTGAATTTATGGACTAAAGTACCATGCACTAGCCACATCCTCTAACTTTTTTTTTAAAGCATCTCCTAAAAGCAATAACACAATAGACTACAATGTTTCAGAGATTAGGACAAGCAATTAGAGACCATTCCATAAATACGATGACATCTAGAATTTATTGGCATTGGGCCTGCCAACACAAGATTCTTTAATCCTTTTTTAGGGCATCAGAAAATGAGGAGAAGGGGGAAGTTACCATTTTAATCATCCTGGAGAACTCTCCCATGCTTTCTTATTATCTAAACGGAAGCCACCAAATTGAGGCAGTTTTCACATTAAATCAGCTTTAAAAAGCTCCAAAGTAATAGCTGCCAATTTATGCTTTTCATGCTAATGACACCACTCTGGTCTATTTTCTCAACAAGAAGCAAACACACACACACACACACATACACCACAAAAGTAATGGGTAAAATGCAAATCACAAAGGTGACTTATTTACCAGAGTTTGAATGCTAAACTAGTACCAGAGATTGATACTGGAGAATTGGAAGGGAGCATTCATTGCAGTATCACGTAACACATTGTAGAAAGTTAGCACCCTCTCCTAGAAGAATGAAATATTCTAGGAAATATTAAAAAGGCAGAATATTTCCTCTAAAAGAGAAATAAAAATCTTAAAGGAAACAGAAACGCAGCCCCAGTTCCCTGCCCCCAGCAGATATTTTGGTGCCAGCTTATCTACAAGACAAAAGACCTTCACCCTCCAGGACATAATAGGATTATCGATCAGCAGAGCTCACCACATGGCACAACCAAGCCCTTTCATTACATCATCCAGCAAGGTTCAACTAAACTAGATTCAGACAAACATGACTCCCCCTGGGGAGGGGGAGCCAATAGGATACATACCCTTGCCACAGGAACAGGAAGCTCAAATTCAAAGCCCAAGAGAGGATATAAATAATAGTCACTCTCCACTCCATGTGGTCATCTACCTAGGACTTCAAACCCACGGGGGATAAAACCAGGGACTCAGCATCTCAGTCCTTCCTTCTCTTTTCTCCACCAATATTGAAGCATGTGATCACCTTTTCTGTTCAGGACTCAAGCCATGTGGTCCCGTCCACCAATAAACCATCTTCCCAACCAGTCTCCATTTTTCCAGTGTCTTTCTCTCCACTTGGAGCTAAACCCAGATGGACATTTCTTCCAACAATATCTATTTTTAGTACAGTTCTGAATTCTTGTAAGATTCAAAACTAATTCTAACCAGTGTGACTTATTTAAAGATAGATGTAGAGATGTTTTCCGAGAGATCTCTGATAGCAATGAACCGAACTTGGCTATTTCTTATCTTTTGATTAGTTTATTGCTTAAGTAGCAAAGTTATTTTGTTTTTCTCTATATAAACTTGTGGTGCTTTTAGATTCCTTTATTATGAATCTGAAATCTAGAAGGCAAAGAAAACAGGAATGTTTTCAACACTCTACTGAGGATACGAGATAACCAGGCTGAGGCAGAGGGAGGGATATATAATCAGTCTCCAGTCCCTTCAAACCCAAATGAGATATAAGTCCAGCCCACTTTGAATTCCATTGATTCTTATCTGCCACCAATTTGCTTTGAATGTTAGTAGTTCAGATTCTTGTAGAGACCTTAATCTTGCAATAAACCTATATACTCATTTAAACATCCTGGACTCTTAGGATTTCCTAAGCACGACAAGTAGTTTCTCAGCCAGGCTGAGAAACAGCTGAGGGCTTTAGCTGAATTTCAGTGTATTCCTGAATTATAAAGCATGCAAGAAGGGGAAAGTGCTACATGGAATTGCTGATCATTTCAGAAGCTCTTTTCCATGAGTTATAGTTTTTTGTTCAGAATGACTGTGTTTATACAGATAAAAATATGATTACATGATATGAATCAAGTATTTTGGAGGTAAAGCAGTGATCTAATGTTTTGGAACAGAAAAAGATGGCGTTTAAAAAAATCTCTAGTAATCAAGTCACATGAGACTAAAATTTCATATATTGAAAATTCCAGCAAGCAACAATCTTGAAAATAAATATATCCACAAAGAAATATCCCATTTACAGTGTCTATTAGAAATAATTTGCAAGTTCTAAGCATCCCTTCTAATGTTGTGCAAGATTATCCACAGCAGACCTTATTGAAATTTTATAGCTACTGTTTTTTCATGTCTATTCATTTTTGTTGTTTTTATATTGCAGCTGGAACAAATAATTGAAACCAAACTTCTTCCCTGGAATAAAAATGACACCCATAAGGGAAGGGGTACATTTTAAGTTTTTGCAAACTTTGACATAGAAAAAAAAGATTTTTTTAGTTTCAGTTCATCTTCCCAATTTTAGATCTCATTAATATTGTTCCAGGTAAATTTAATTCCAGTTATTAAAAAAATCCTACAAGCTTACATGTTAGAGTTTAATTTTGTGAAGTTAATCTTTTACAGTAAGAATCTATTTTTATAAAGTCTACATTCAGTCTTGTTCTCAACCTTTTTTTTTAATCTAAATCTTTAGTTGAACAGAGAGACAAGATTTACAGAGGTACTATTACAATACATGTTCCTACGTCCAAATCAAATATGGGAAGCTTTTAGTTGTGAGTGCATTGTTATATGTTCTTCATGGAGAAAGATTTTAAAATCTAACAATATTTGGAAACTCGATTTAATGAACTTTTAAATACCTACACTAGGCAATTTACAATTGAATGACAAAAAGCTTTTATGTCTGCTAAACCGGAACTTGATTCTATTTATAATTCAATACAGAATATTTGATGAGTTGTACAAAGCAGAGTTATTGGAAAATAAGGAAAACACCTGATAAATTATTACGACTGAAAGCACTAGCAATATTAGTTCTGCTATCAAACATTCTGAGAGCCAGGACTTAATAACTCTGATTTAATAAATCAGCTTTAAAAAAAAAACTATATCTGGTTTCTTCATCTTCCATAGACGTTTGAGAGTACACACAAACACACACACACACACACACACACACACACATATTTCTGAGATATAAACCCCACTTCTCTGTTTTTGAAAGAAGACTAAAATGACCTTATTCTTTCGGATCTTTGGCCCAAGCTGAATAAGAGCACTATGATTAGTTAGAACAATTAATCAGTGGAACAGCTTGCCTCCAGAAGTTGTGAAAGCCCCAACACTGAAAGCCTTTAAGAAGATGTTGGATAGCCATTTGTCTAAAACAGTATAGGGTTTCCTGCCTAGGCAGGGGGTTGGACTAGAAGACCTCCAAGGTCCCTTCCAACTCTGCTATTGTATTGTAAAAAGAAGTATTAGCCCATTCAGTGCTGATTATTGCAATAGGAATTTGTATTTAGTGTGTGTGTGTGTCTATTGTCTGTTGGCCAGCAGCTTCAACATGCTTCAAAATAAATTAAATAAATAAGCAGTAGAAACGCTGAGTTAAAAGGTCACGCAGGGAAAAAATCGTTTGTTAAATAATAAAGTTTGTCCAAAGATTGCAGGCAAGCAAACCCTTTTATTGAGTTGCACCTTTACATCTTTAGGAAATAATAGATACTCTTAAATTGCTAAAAACAGGAAAAGCTCCCAGTGCTGCAGGCTATGTTAGTGAGTAATGTAAGACATGTATTGATCCTTCCCCCCCCCCACTGTCTTATCTGGGGAGTTTATAATGATTCCTTTCTGAATAAAGAATTTTGGATTCCTTTCTAATGAAATGCACTTATTTATTTTGACAGTTAATGGGCCAGTCCAAAGCAACTGATTTTGACAATTGCGGTCCAAGTTACTGTCCAGATTCCTTATTAAATGTTGATGCCAATATTATGACAGTGAGCCGTGGTGGCGCAGTGGATAGAATGCAGTACTGCAGGTTATTTCTGCTGACTGCAGGCTGACTGCAATTTGGCAGTTTGAAGCTCACCAGGCTCAAGGTTGAGTCGGCCTTCCATCCTTCCGAGGTGGGTAAAATGAGGACACAGATTGTTGGGGGCCATATGCTGACTCAGGCTGTAAAGCACTGTGAAGCAGTACGTAAGTCTTTGGGCTATTACTATCTTGGCACGTAGATAGATTTGAGACATTACCTTCCAATAGAGTTCCAATATCTCAGGGGCTGCCACAAAGAAGAGGGAGTCAAGCTATTCTCCAAAGCACCCAAAGGCAGGACAAGAAACAATGGATGAAAACTAATCAAGGAGAGAAGCAACTTAGAATTAAGGAGAAATTTCCTGACAGTTAAAACAATCAGTGGAACAACTTGCCTCCAGAAGTTGTAAATGCTCCAACACTGGAAGTTTTAACGAAGATGCTGGATAACCATTTGTCTGAAGTGGTGTAGGGTTTCCTGTCTAAGCAGGGGGTTGGATTAGAAGACCTCCAATTTCCCTTCCAATTCTGTTATTCTATTCTATTCTGCTCTGCTCTGCTCTGCTCTGCTCTATTTTAGATATTGAACAAACTGCTACTTTCTCAAAATAGGCAAGGAGAAGCCTTTTCTCCAGGTTGGCTATGAAGAATAAAAACTGTAATGTAATCTATCCAAAGGGCATCAGGACACCGTATGATTCATTGACATCACACTGAACCGAACTGTCTTACTTGGGTAATTGTGATCTGTTAATGGTGGAAGGATTTCACCTATGGAAAGGGGAAAAAACCATGTACATCTGGCCTTTGTACTTCAAAGGATAAACATTGGGAAGGAGGGACTGGATCTCTTTTGAGATCTCACTTTCAATCTCCCCAAAACACACTTCAAAATGCTATCAAGTGTCACCAAATTCCTATCACAGTTGCATTCAATCTCAACTCACTAGACATGAATTCTATCTACCCTCCCTTTCACTTCACTCCATGTACCAAATTGCTTGATAGATGGCAGAGTAAGGAGAAAGGGAAGGCAAACATTTATTTCGGAGCAGAAAAGAGGACAGTCTCAAGATATCAGAACTATGAAGCACAAAAGACCCTGTACCAATACCACCCCCAATTCAATCATTCAATTAAGAAACATCTAAAATCAATAAGGAAAAAATTGGCCTGTGACCAGATTACAGGGATCCTGAAGTTAAGGGAGAAACAAATGAGTTCAGAGATTCCATATAAGCTTTTTTTTTTCCCATGTCAACATTTACTTTCAATAGTTTCAGATTTGGAGAAAGCTGTTTTGATAGCGCAAAGTAAATGCAATTTGTATACCAGAATAAAAGCTAAACATAGGCGTCTGGTATACCTTCTTTTTTTAACTGAGGTAAAAAAGAGCTGTTATTTGAAAAGCTGAATGCCACGATACTATCATTTTGAGCATATTCACGTGGGTGTGAGGCATACTAAAGATTCCAGAGAAACAAAAGTTACTCTAATGCCAGATAAGAGTCTTGTAAAGTTTATTAAATGTCAGTTTTTAACAGACGGTGTCTTAATTCTGCTCTGTCAACAGATTGGGGCTCCCAATATATCAGCAGTCACATAGAATGCACAATTTCCCTTCTTAAAATGAGCATCGTTTTCTTAGGGTTTCAGATATTCATCAGCCCACCTCCTTTTCTATTGCCAGAATGTCTCTCTGCTCCCAAATACATCCAAGATGCACACAGAGAAACAAAGGCTCGGTGAATCTGCCCAGTCTGTTTATTATTTGCATATCAAACTCGAGGTGTTGTTTGTCTTTAATACACGCAAGAAAATGTGAGTGTATTTTAGAGCAGGTTTCTTCAAAAGACTTCTTTGTTGTTTTGCAATTTAGCTGAAGGTCCAGAGTTTTTCTAAACATTTTTAATATATTATGGTACCTTGTTTTCATGAATGTGTTCATTTTCCATTAGGCTTTCCTTTCATCAAAGTTTTAATACATATTGTTGATGAACTGCATTACAACATTGGGGGAGTGTGAATTTCAAATTATCACTAAGGTCCTAGCTGCAAATTCAGAATTGGAGTTTGCCTTAGAATGCAAAATAAATTAACTTTTCTGCCATCCAATATATTACCCCCTTTTTTAAAGAAAGAGGGAGATCCACTATACCAGAAACGAAAAAAAAAATATGTTTCCACAAGGTTAAAAAAATCAGCTTGAACAGAACAGAATTGTGATAGAAATTGTCCCTTCCATAGCTTATAAATGTTGTTGTCTAATCAATGACAGTCACAGCTGCATGTTATCTAGATGGGATCAGCACCAATGTTTTACTTTGCTGGTGGATAATTCATCAACCTTGTATATTCATAGTGCTCCTTCGGTGCTTCATAATTAAGCTCAGTAATCAGAATTGTTTTTGATATTCCATATGATGTATTTCTCATTGTTTTCCCGTTTCTTTGCCATGAATTGTAGCTGATTGCGTAGTATTTAAATATCATTCTTAAATATATTTTTTTCCTAAGGAGAAACATATTTAAAATGGATCTTACTACCTTTTATGCTGTAAAGTATATTGGAGCCAATAGGTATGAAAATTCTGAATGAGTAACGCCCTGCTTATGCAGGAAACCCTACACCATTCCAAATAAATGGCTTTCCAGTCCCTTCTTAAAAACTTCCTGTGATGGAGCACCCACACTTTTTGAAGGCAAGCTGTTCCATTGATTAATTGCTCTCACTGTCAAATTCCACCTTGGTTCTAGGTTGGATCTCTCCTTGGTAAATTTCCATCCATTACTTCTTGTTCTGTCCTTAGTTTTATAAAACTTAAGCAATGTGCCAACTACTATCCCAAATGAGCAGAAGGCATTGGCTAATTAGAAGCATCACAAATGTCTATGGAGCTTCTCAGTCACCCCGGTCATGGTTTTTTTCCCCAAATGGCAACTGGATTTGCTTTGTTTTTGCTTGAAGACATTTAGCTTCTCATCCAAGAAGCTTCTTCAGTGATGGAAGTGTTCTTCAGTGTTCTTTAAGCAAAAACACCCTGACAACAAAAGTGAGCATAGTCAAGGCTATGGTTTTCCCAGTTGCAATGTATGGCTGTGAAAGTCGAATCATAAGAAAGGCTGGGCACCAAAGAATTGAGGCCTTTGAACGATGGTGCTGGAGAAGACTCCTGCGAGTCCCATGGACTGCAAGGCGATCAAACAAGTAAGTCCTAGAGGAGATCAACCCTGACTGCTCTTTAGAAGGCCAGATCCTGAAGAGGAAACTCAACTACTTTGGCCACCTAATGAGAAGGAAGGACTCACTGGAGAAGAGCCTAATGCTGGGAATGATTGAGAGCAAAAGAAGAAGGAGACAACAGAGAATGAGGTGGCTGGATGAAGTCACCGAAGCAGTCGGCGTGAGCTTAAATGGACTCCAGATGATGGTTGAGAACCGGAAGGTCTGGAGGAACATTGTCCATGGGGTTGTGATGGGTCAGACACGACTTCGCAACTAACAATAACAACAACCAAAAATAGAGTCCAGGGTTTATTTGTTTTTGAAAAAGCACCTTTGGGGAAAATATCACAAATAATTATTTCATTTTCCCCTCCTTACAGCCTGCATTCTTAAAAAAAAAAAATCAGACATCCAGCTACCATATATAATAGTTCTGTATCATGAAAATAAGTTCGACTGGGACAACCTTCAGATGTTCAAGCCACAAATAGGCATGGATTGGGTTGAAACAGAACAGTTCAGCAACAGACACATTGCTTCTGCTCATCCAATTTAACACCAGCTTCAGGGGACTATTGTCTGCCTCCATTCCCCATCTTTAAAGCACACCAGTTTATTATTTTTCAATATCTGACCTAAGAGCGCAGAACAGGTAACGGGATATTAACAATATTTGACACATAATCTTCTCCTCTTAAATTTTGCAGCATTTTGCATCATCTGCTTTGCAGGTACCAGCATATCAACTCCATACTCTCTTTTTTTTTTCCCCTCGAGCTCTGGAGGCATTTTTCTACATTTGATTACGACGATGATCAAATACATCAATAACCCTGGTAACGGCCACAGCTCTGCAATTATTAAACTAGATTCGCGGTCCTGGAGGGCTTTCTCAGAAACATCCCTCCTTTATAAGAAAAATAAGAGAGAATTATTGAGCAACCATAGACTAGTTTTGTTCAGTTTGAAACTCTTATTTTATGGATTTGGACATGTAGATTTGCATTCTACTATTAAAAAATGGGTCAGGTCGGTTCTTCTCTACTCTTTCTAAACAACTGCTGTATATCAGGAGTATGTTTGCGTGGTGACTGCAAACATCCAACACCTCCCTTGGTGCCTTATTCTCTAATAAAGCTATTGAATAGGAAACTGACTTGCCACAAAGATCGACACAAGCCTTTAGCATACTATTTATTTGCAGCAACACTTTTAAGATTATCCAGAATTAAAAAAAAGCAGCTTGAAAATCTATTCCACCTTCCAATAATTGGTTTTGGGCTAAGGACATGGGAGCACCTCCCCAAACTATCACTGAACTTAATTTTTAATGAGATAGAAAGGGATTTTTCCAGAGGTGAAATTCAGCAAGTTCTGACAGGTTCTAAAGTAGTTCGGAGAACCAGCAAATACCATCTCTGGCTGGCCCCAGAGTGGGGTGGGAATGGAGATTTTGCAATATCCTTCCCCTGGAGTGGGAATGGAGACTTTACAGTTTTACTACAGTGCCCGTAGTAAAAAAAAATTGAATTTCACCACTGGATTTTTCCCTCCCAAACTGCAATATTATGATTTGTCTTTATGATTGTATACTGCCTAGAGTTGCATCTTTGAGAATTAGGTGGTGATATCTTTATACATTAACCCGAAAATAAATTTTATGGAGCAGAGAGAGTCTTCTTTTCAGGAAGAAATCATAGGATAGCACTGAAAATTGAAGCTAGGGAAGCTAATAAAAATATCATCATTAACAGTTTTCAACATCATGAAAAAAGGACAACCATCCACACATATGGCAACACCACATGTAGGCATGATACTTGATTAATGTGACAGTGGGCTGGTTTCCTCTTTTATATTTATCTCTTTTTTTCCCCCAGCATATTCTTTTATGGGTTTAGGATTTTTAAGTCACTGTTTAGAATCTGGCTTGGAAATATTCTTATAATATTGTAAATCAGGCCCCCCCAAAAAAAGTAAGCTGTTGTTTTTTTAAAATGTTTGCAAGAAAATTATGTGTGGGCTATAACTTCCAAAATTCTAATGATGAGAAACAGATAAGTCACTGCTTGAGGGAAATGTGTGGTCTAAAAACATAAAATATAAATAAATAAGCAAACATTGACATGAGTGTTCGTTCATTGAGTTTCTTCCCTGCTGTATTTGCTGTTTGTTTAGATACTGCTTGTAGCATGTGTATGTATATAGTATTCCTATATTCCTATTGTAGATAAAAACCACCATTTGATACAAAACACTGTTCGTTGTACTTGCTCCTGGGTTGATACACATGATAGACCTGTGCAACTCTGACATCCTATCACACAAAAAATGTAGGCAGGAAAAAACCAAAATGGTTGTTTTGCCATCAAATGGAAGAAAAAGTGTTTTAGAAGGAAATGCCGAAGAAATTTCCAATAGAAGGCTAGAGGAAAGAACCTCATAAAATAAGAAGTTTGAAAGTAACCTTTGAAAAAGTATGGTAATTCCTAAATGCAATATACTATACTGGCATGCCAAATGTATAAATCTAATTTTGGGCAAAAAGGAAATTGTTAGAATACAGTTGACCTTTGTTGATAGCATGGGTAAAGCTGTTATTGGACATAACGGAGATATAGCACAACAAGTTATCTCAAAATATGCTGTTTTAGAGGAAAGAATTTAATTGGAAATCACAAATGTTAAGACTTTTATAAAAGGCCCATGAACAGATTGCAGGTACAGATGGAACGTTCCTATTTGTTGATTTTTCATTGATGAGTCTGAGTGTTTCGATTACAAATGTTATTTTACTGAACTCTATACTTTTTCTTCCTCAATTACTATATTTCATTGGCGCTAAATAAATACAAAAAAATTAAGATAGGTTCAAAGCGAAAGAATGCATACTTGCTTTGAACAGGATGCCCATATGGACTTTCAAACATCTTCACCAAATAGGGATTTCTCTTAAACTATGTTGAAATTCTTCACCTGTAAAGGTAAAAGTAAAGGTTCCCCTTGCACATATGCGCTAGTCATTCCCGACTCTAGGAAGTGATGCTCATCTCTGTTTCAAGGCCGAAGAGCCAGCGCTGTCTGAAGACGTCTCCATGGTCATGTAGCTGGCATGATTAAATGCCGAAGGTGTACGGAACGCTGTTACCTCCCCACCAAAGGTGGTTCCTATTTTTCTACTTGCATTTTTACGTGCTTTCCAACTGCTAGGTTGGCAGAAGCTAGGACAAGTAACAGGAGCTCACTCAATTGTATGGTGCTAGGGATTCGAACCACCAAACTGCTGACCTTTCTGATCAACAAGCTCAGCGTCACAGCGACCTGTACACATACATCCATATATTTCCCTCCACCTTGATTTATGAAACAATGTAAAAAAGGAGTTTTTTAAAAATAATAATAACCCACCAGCTACCGACACTGCTCCAATTTATAAATATTGTTTTTTTTTAATGTGAAGAATCATGACAATAAGACAGAAAAGGAGAAAGTGCCTCATCACACCCTTAATTCAAACATACTGTTATTTACAGCCTGCTTCTTCGTTTCGATGTTCCCACATTTCAAGGCATTAAAAACCGCTCTGGTTTTATAGTTGTGGCAGATCTCATTTCTCAAATACTAAAATCTTTAGGACTTCCCATTAGACTGATATGGAGGACTTAACTTCTCTAACACAAAACACCACTTGGAATTTCTTTCCTGCCTCCGTCAAGTAGTGAGAGGAAGACGTGTGTCCTTTGAAGGTCAAAGCCTAGCCTGTTTACAGTGGTAAATGGTGTGGCTGAATCTACTTTTTCTGCTGTAAAAGAACGGCGGAGGAAGAGGCCCATGAGAGACCGGAGAGAGGCAGCATAGTGTCATCCATCAAAGGTATCAATAGCACTTAGACTTATATACTGCTTCACAGAGCTTTCACAGCCCTCTCTAAGCAGTTTACAGAATCAGCATATCACCCCCAACAACTGGATCCTCATTTTACCCACCTCAGAAGGATGGAAGGCTGAGTCGACCATGAGCCTGGTGAGACTCAAACTGCCAAATTGCAGGCAGATGGTAGTCAGCAGAAGTAGCCTGCAGTACTGCACTCTTACCACTGTGCCACCGTGGCTCAATGTGTTCACAAACATCTTTCTTGGGACCACTGACCTTCTACTTATACAATACAATACAATAGCAGAGTTGGAAGGGACCTTGGAGGCCTTCCGGTCTTTCAGAAAGGGCTCTAGGACCAAACATGCTGTGATCAATTCGCCATGACCAACTCGACATGGGACAACTCTCCCGCAAAACAATCCAACAAATAAAAAAGTTAACGCAATTTCAACGGAGCCGTGACTAATAATAAGAATAAAAAATAAAATAAAAAAGGTCAATCCAGAAAAACAAGAGCTACAATAATTTCAACAAAAACATGGTCACCGATAAAAAAAATTAACAATTAATGAAATGATTAATACAGTGTTGAATTGCCCTGTAGCAAGTTGTCCCATGGCGAGTTGGCTGCAGGGAGTTGCTCTATGGCATATTGGCTGTGACCATGGCCATGGCAACCCC
This sequence comes from Thamnophis elegans, assembly GCF_009769535.1. Lineage (NCBI taxonomy): Eukaryota > Metazoa > Chordata > Lepidosauria > Squamata > Natricidae > Thamnophis > Thamnophis elegans. Next base: position 48,449,673 of record NC_045552.1, on the reverse strand, counting down.
TCTTGGTTTGCCTCAAGGCAATACATCAGCCTTTAACAATAGCTCTTATTTCTAGTAATATCTGTAAATGGATGGCATGTAAACCCCAAATAGATTCTGATACAGCAGAAGATCCTTAAAGATTGTGGGGAAATTGAGAAAAACTTTGTATTTACCCCCCAAGACTAGCTATAAAGATCTTTACTGAGCCTTCTTGCAGTTCTTGCTTCTTTGATTTTGACCAGCTGAGTGGACAGTGTAAGAGTATTTTCCCATCTTTATTTATAAAGAGTTTGCTAAGGCAGAGTCCCCCTTGGAATGGTTTGAAATGCTTCTGTCTAGGTATTTTGCCATCTGGATTGTTGATATCAGCCCTCCTTTCTATCACTTTCCCAGCTTCCCACAGTCTCTCATAAAGAGGCACTGACTTGTGGTTGTTTTTTGCTCAGATGTGTGCCCATATGCCCAAAGAAAAGGGAAACACAAATATTCTGGGTAGTGCTAGCGAGGATTATCATCACTTTCTCTCGGGCTTGGTGGCAGGTCAGGGAAAATTGTAATTGCTAATATTTACCTTCTAATACATTGTCTGGTTGTGATCACACATTTCAGTAACTTTTAGCTGGCAGCTGTGGCCAAAGGCTCTATTAACTACCATAGAAGCTACATTGCAAAACTGTTTTTCCCTGTTTTTTTTTAATATAATGCACTGCACAGATTTTGTTTACATTTCCATGTGTTATATTCCTCCTTTAAGGGAAATTCGTTATTTTTGTTGTTGTTGTTGTTCCTGTCCAAAAATAAATAACTGCAGGACTCTAGTGATCGACAACACAAGCTGTGTTGCACTATGAATCAGAAAACTCCTCTGTAGATATTTCACAAAGGAAAAATGCTGAATAAACTTTGCATACAAGCCAGCTGTTGAATTCCATGGCTTGTTGCACCTGTCAAATGGACAAGAGCAAAGGACCAAAGATTCAAGTCACAATTGCACTAGCCTAGCTTTAACTCATCAGTAGTGTGGTGGTACATTGATTAACGTGAGCCAACAATGAGCTGAGGTGGGGAAAAAAAGCCATGCAGAAATTCATCAGACAGATTACAGATTAACAGAGCTGGAAGGGACCTTGTAGGTCATCTAGTCCAACCCCATGCCCAAGCAGGAGACCCTACACCATTTCTGATAGTCCAGTTTCTTCTTGAAAGCTTCCAGGAATGAAGCTCTCACAACTTCTGAAGGCAACTTTTGTTCCATTGTCAATTAATTCAAGGGACTTATTCTCAACTAAGTGCATCATGGCACCTAAAGAACCTTTTCACAAACCCTCATTTTTTTAAAAAAAAAAAAAGTTAATTTCTCAGATAAACACTTTCTCATGTACCCAACAACTCCCTTCGATTCTCTGGCTCAAGCCTGTCCAGGATGATGTCAGCCATATTCTCAATATAAAGATAAAGGTTTCCCCTGTCCAGTCATGTCCAGTGCTAGGGGGCAGCGTTCATCTCTCTTTCTCAGCCAAGGGACCCAGCATTGCCACTTCCATGGTGCCCAAAATGCCATTACCTTGTTAAGCACTTGGCCAGTTGAGTAAAAATACATAAACAAAATCAAAAAGCCTGCACAGAGCCCAATTCCAAACTCCAGAGGGGGGAAAAAAAGAAATTTACTTTCTTTTCTCTTAGGAAAAATGAAACCACTATTTCCTTTCTCATTTACTAGAAAAGACAGGGAAGGGAGAGAGAGCAAGAAAAAGGAAGGGGAAAAAACTTCCTTGCTCTTTTTCCCTGCTAACCATTAAAAAAGTGCTTTTTAATGTCTCTTATGACAACTCAATCAGCAGACACAACATAATTATGGCAAATTGCTTTGTCTTTTAATTGTTCCTGCAAGGCAATGAAGCAATTGTTTTGTTGACTATTCAAGAGTGGATTGTTAATGACTCTAATCCTGTGATAAACTGGCGATCATAATCAGCGTAATTGTCTGCCTCAATTGAAGAAAGTTATAGGAGAAACAGGTGAAAGAAACTCAGTTATTCCGACTGTAATTCTTCTGCACTTCTGCATTCTCCCTTGGTTGCATTTCATTAAATTGGGGACAGTTGTTTAATTTAAGAGAAAGAGGGACAGTTTGAAGCCTCCCCAAGTCCTCTTTTGGACCTCTGGGGAACTACCTAACCATGATTGGAAATTAATGGCACATTTTCTTTTCATTCTGGAACTCAAAATGTAAGAAAAGAATAGCCTTAGCATTAAAAATAGAAGTCTGGATTTTTTTTAAAAGCAATGAAAATAATAAAGTCTCACAAATCCATCTCTAAGAGGGTCTAAGGCCATCCCTAGATATAAATTATTCCCAGCTACTTCTTCACCTTCAGCCTCACCCCTGCCATGTTATCCATGGTTCTTTTGGGTTCTCGTTCACTCCAAAGTTGCCAATCTTGGAGCAACACAAGCGGGATTTTGAAAGTCCCTAAATAGATAACTGATGAAACTTCAAACACGGCATGCTGGTCAAATAGCCAAGAGAGATACCTACTAAATCAATTGAGAGGGGGTGCATCATCCATCTTTGTGTGTAGTAATCAATGTTGTTTGGGAAGGGAAAAAATGAAATGAAAAGCATGAGACGAGGAAAATAAAATGGAACGGGAAATCTTATCTCCACTATTCATTGTACCCAGTGGTGGGTTTCAAATAATTTACAACCGGTTCTCTGCCCTAATGACCAGCAGGGTAGGTGGGGCTTGGTGGTCATGTGACTGGGTGGGCGTGGCCAACTCAACATCACTCACGTTGATGGGCGCTTCACCTTAGCTGTTACAATGTAATAAGGGTTAACTAGAGAGGCAGTTTCTGTAAGCAGGGCAATAAAGATTAGGCTAGAAACAACACCAGAATGTTTCCTTCCTGCCTTCCTTATAGGATTAGCCCTGTAAAGTGGAAAAAAAACAAAATGAGATTTTTTTCCAACAACCAGTTCTCCGAACTGCTTAGAAAGTTACCAACCGGTTCTCTTGAATAGGTGTGAACTGACTGAATCCCACCACTGATTGTACCTCTCTGTGTAAACCATGCTTATTTCCACCTAGTCCATTTATAATTGTGCAAAATGCAAGTGTTTCTTTATACTTATTACATCTTTTTTTTCTCAGAGTTTTATCCACTCTGACATCCACTTGGCTGTTCTTTCCTTATTTTTTAACCCTTATGTATTTGTTTTATGATTTGGTCCTCATTTATTCTCTCTGTATGACCAAACGTCCTCACTATACTTCTTTTGCAGTGGTCACTGGCTTTTAAATGTAATCTGCCACTATTCAGCATCTTATCTCTTCTTGTTCAACCACACACATTTCTTAAGTAACCCATTCTTACTGCATCCAACTTATTTCTGTCTTACTCCAAATATACCCAAGTCTCAGTTCCATATAAATAAAGTCACACTGTTACATATAGCAACTTTTAACATACATGGATAAATATCCATTGCTCACACCTACTACCCATTATCTTCCCTCCAATGTTTCCATGTTTTAAAATATATTCGATATAATTTTCTCAGAGGCCCATGAAACATAAACATTTTTACTCATAAGGGTTATGGATGTCACATCCAATTCTGATTCATATGATGCATCTCCACATTATATTAAGATCATCAGCAGATAGAAACCTATTCCTAACAAGCTATAAACAAACATTCAAAACTAGCCCCAAAGAGTGATATCCCAAAGAGGTGTGTATTTTTCATGTAGATGCCAATCTCTACAATCTTTGTCAATGGAACATTTTCATCCAGTCAGATAGTGAGCAGATAATAGCTAGAGTAGAAAAGGTTTCAAGGTTGGTTGGTTAGTTGGTTACTTTTTTAGACAGAAGTATGTCATACGGGAGCTTCACACAATTATAGGCAATGAGATCAGTGAAGGAAAAAGCAATACCTGCATTTAGATAAGTGGAACGTATTTCATACCAGTAGACTCCAATGAAATTCATCTTGAAAGCTCCAGGCACTCGCAGAGACAATAAAAGCAGCATTTACAATTACTTCCTAGAGTTTGTCAAGGACAGATGAGTGGAGAAAAATAAATATCTTATTTTTCAGAAGGCTAAGAAGGGGTTTAGTAAATAACTGCATCAGTTAGAGTTTTCTTGCAATACCCAATCAAATTCAAGCATGTTTAGATACCCCAAAGAGACAGAAAAAAAATTATACAATATTTTAGGAATAAGACAGTCATCTTATACTGACGTCTCCCAACCAAAAGGCCAAGACACGAGGGATTTGTTTCAGGAGAAAATCAAACTAATTCCAAAAAATCAGCCAAGTGAAAATCAACATTGTGAGAAGCATCTGAAGACATGGAAAATATACATCAGAATTTCAGGGCAGATTAAAGAAAGAAGCATGAATCTCTGCTCTTTGCACCTATTGGAAGAAATTGGAAAACCTGACTCACATATGAAGTCAAACTAAACTAATCTGGTATGTCTCTTCCAGCTTTGGGGAAAATAAAATAATTATTTTCAATTATTCATAGCAGGAACACGATGATGCTTTACTAATATTAGACTTGTTGAGGGTAGGTTGACATTGCAAGCAAGACAATGATAGGACAAAAAAAGACTATGAAAGAGAAATTAAAATCAGAATAGGCAACACCGTGTCCTGTGGATGGCTATGATAACAGAGAATGATAGGACCTGATTTCCATAGGCAACTGGACAATATCAGATATTTTACACATAAATAATAGTTAATACAATATCCTAGAATGCCCTATTAGAGAACCCTCAACTTCTGGAAACACATCAGAGAGCATCATTTCTTAGGATCTATATTTTGCTTTACCTTTAAGGTAACAAAATCCTTCAAAATTAATTCACAATATTATTTTTGCAAAGCTTAGATGAGCTGATGGATAAGTAACCAGCTCAAAGCCATATGGTATGATACCAAGGCTATTTTTCCTATGTGCCTTCAAGAGTCAACTCTTAACAACCAGAAAGGTGGATCTAGTCCAGCATGGTCTTGTCCCACTTGGTTCTTCCAGTCTTCCAAATGTGACCCCTCCACAGCTGGGGGCAGACTTAAATCTTGGTGTTGCAGATTAAAATCCAGCTTTCCAACATATTGTTCTTATGTATTTGTATTTTTTTATTTGTATTTATTAGTTTGTCAAACACGTACAAGATAGCAGGTATAAATATAAACATGGATAGGCACGCTGGTGCACTTATGCACACCCCCTTTATGGACCTCTTACGAATGGGGTGACAGTTTAAGGTTGAAGCTGTGAGGGTTTGAGGATGTAACACCAGTCAGGTAGAGCATTCCAGGCATTGACCACTCTGTTGCTGAAGTCATATTTTCTGCAATCAAGTTTGGAGTGGTTTGCCTTTATGGTTGGCTTTTAGTGGCTAGAGTTAAACTAGTAGGAAGAGTTAAAAGGAAATTGCTTCTTTTAATCAGAGCAGTCCTTGAAACAGGATAAAGACAGAACTACCAACAGCCATATTTATTTAGGAGCTCAAGAAGGTATGTAGAGTAATTCTATCTTTTCCTTTTACCCGTAACAGTACTATAGTAGAATGGGCTGTGGGAGAATTACTAACACAAAATTTATCACACACGTTTTAGAGATCACAAGCAAGCTAAAATCTGGGTCTCTTTGAACCACAGGTAGGCCTTTACTTACAACAGCACAATTAGTGACCATTTGAAGTTACAACGGCACTGAAAAAAGTAACTTATGACCACTTATGACTGCAGGCTACTTCTGCTGTCTGCCAGCTGCCTGCAATTTGGCAGTTTGAATCTCACCAGGCTCAAGGTTGAGTTCCATCCTTCCGAGGTGGGTAAAATGAGGAGCCAGATTGTTGGGGGCAAGAGGCTGACTCTGTAAACCACTTAGAGGGGGCTGTAAAGCACTGTAAAGCGGCATATAAGTCTAAGTGCTCTTGCTTATGACAGTTGCAGCATCCCCATGGTCATGTGATTTACATTCAGATGCTTGACAACTGACTCACCTTTATGATGGTTGCAGTGTCTCCGGGGCCATGTGATCCCCTTTTGCGACCTTCTGACAAGCAAAGCCAATGGGGAAACCAGACTCACTTAACAACCATATTACTAATTTAACAATTGCAGTGATTCACTTAACAAATGTGGCAAAAAAGGTCGTAAAATGGGGCAAAACTTACTTAACAAATTTCTCGCTCAGCAACATACGTTTTGGGCTCATTTGTGGTCGTAGGTTGAGTAGTACCCATATACCACAAATGCTAACTTTCCATTTCCTGCTCCCTAAGGAGGCCTACTCCGCAAATCAATTCCATCCAATAATTTCCCTTCACCCTCTGAAGGATGGCAGGGAGCACAGTAAGTCTGTGCATCCCCGTTCTATAGGCAATGTGATGGAAGAGTGACAACATTTGCCACATAGGGATAAAATAAATTACAAGATTGATAAATGGGAGACAGGGCTTAGAATCAGTACAGTGAGAATCAATAGGAATAGGGGAGGGGGGGAAGTATAGATGTGTGCAGCATTTGAGATCACACGTCCTTCCCTCTCAAAGTTTCCCAGGGAAAAAAAATGGGATACACTCTGAAAACTGTTCTCTGCATGCTGTACATTAAATTGGCTGCAAAGTTTTTCTTTTGTTCCTCCCCCAAGAATAATGTTCTAACAGAATGCTTAATCTTACAATGCATCAATTGAAGAAGAGGTGCACCTCTAAGCACATTTGGTAATAGTTATTTTTCGGTGAGACGGTTGCCCAGGACATGGTGAAGCGCTGAAACGAACTGAAGTCTTTTTGGAAAGGTAGAGTTGGGAAATTCTCAGCAAACAACAGGTAGTCACGAAAATGAAGCAGTAATTGACAGCTTTGTCGCTGGCCGCTAATGGTCCCTCCCAGCTGTGCTTGTATTGTCAACTCTCAAAACGACTCTAGCAGAAGCCATATTTTTCTTGCTTCATTTCTTAGCTGCCTTACTTAGGACGGGGAGGGGGACTTTTTAAAAATGTAGAATGTTTTCCTCCAATGTGCCAGACATAACAACGATAAGGCTCCTGAGAACCAAGGCCAGATCAGTGTGCCCAAGCAACCCTAGGAGGGAGTCCTGAGAAGTTTGTCACCAGCAGGGGTAGGATTGAAAAATGTTAGCAACGGGCTCTCTGCCCAGTTGCTGGGTGGGCATAGCCATGGTGGGTATGGCCTACTGGGCCTCCTGCACCACAGGGGGGGTTACCCTCCCCAGACTTCGTAGGCTTTCCTTGAGCATCCGGGAGGGTGAAAAGGGCCTTCTCCAGACTCTGGAGGCCCTCCTGAGGCCTTTACAAGGCCGGAAACAGCCCCATTTCCAGACTTCTGGGAGGCCCTCCCATACCCTCCACATGGGCCTGGCACTTACCTGGCATGATGAATGGGCCGCGGGAGGGGAAGGGAGGACTGGGCGAGGCCAGCCAGTCCTTGCAACAACCAGTTCAGCAAACCGGATGCAAAATTAACATCCAGTTCACCCAAACTGGTGCAAAACGGCTGAATCCCACCTCTGATCACCAGCTTGGTTGGCTAATGGGACCTATGACAAAAAGGGAGGTGGGCAGTATCTATTCTTTAATTATACCAAAAAGGCAGGAATTATTCAGTGTTGGTTTCACATTTGACCATGTCAATATGATGTACCCATTAAACAGGATTTTTTTGAGGAAGCCAAGGTGTCTTGAATTGGTTGGGAGCATTACTCGAAACCATGACATGTATATGAAATGCAAGGTTTGGACCGAACATTTTATAACATAGATAAGCTGGAAAGAGTTTGCAAAACAAGTGAAACAACTCTAGCAGACTTGGGATGATGTGTGTCTGTATCTGTGTGTGTGTATTTCTAGTGCCAGCTTCTTTCATAACCTGTATTGCTAGCACCACTAAGGTTTTACAAGACCAAAAAAAAAAGGAAGTAGGATTGTCTGTGAGAGCTCTTAAATGGAACAGCTTGCCTTCTAGTTGGGTGTTCATAGGTGCTCCATCACTGGTAGTTTTCAAAAAAAAGTTGGTCAGTCTGGGATAGTAGGAGGGTCTAGGGGATTGGATCAAAGACTTCCAAAGAACCTTCCAACTCCTGTGATTGGGAAGTGTCTCTGGGGCTCCAGGTTTAAATTCATCTTTATTGATGGACGCTCATGGGAATGTTATAGGGGAATAACTTTGGGATACATGGAGGAAAGAGATGCTGCCTAGGGAATGATCAGATGAGATGGGGCATAACCCATGGAAAGGAATCTCTCTAACTTCTCAAGCTGTAAAAGAAGCAGCGAGAACACTTGCAAGATTAATATCAGCCTTCCCAGATAGACCAGACAGGAAACATGAGCAGATGAGCTAATTCTACTATATTGTAAGGCTACATTAACAGAATCTTGCAAATATGAAAGTAGAAATCTCCTTTACAACATGTGAACCTGCTACGGTTCCTGCTAAGCCTCTCCCACCGCCCATTTTGCAGCTGCAAGCTTTGATATCACTTATCTAATAAGTAATATCTACAAAATGTTACATCGGGTGGACTTAGGTCACTATTTATCTGCTCAGCTATCCTTACACTGAATGAAATGGATTACTAAATAAACGAATACATGAACATCTTCAACATGACCAATTAAGTCTAGCTTCCAAAGCCGAGTAAGTGGTGTGGACAGAGAGAGACTTTCCTCTGTAGCAACAGTATAAACTGTATTTCTATAGTGCCTGATATTTCTTTCCTGCCAGGCTGGATACCCCAGAATACCTGAAAGCCCTCAACAGTGAGCAAATAGTTTAACGACCAAAGAGGTTTGTGATGATGGATGTTTAGGATACAGCCAAAAACGGTACTGCAAGTCTCTTCAAATCTGAATAGCTCAGCCAAACTTCTCTAAGTGGAACAAGAATATGAAGGCTGGAGGAAAGCGGTGGCTGGAAGACAGCCAAGATACAGCCCACGGCATGGGAATAGTAAAGTTGGTCAGAAACACTGTGGAGTTTCCTGAGCAACTGCCAAAAGCCAAAACTTAACTCTCTGCCAAACTAATATTCCTAGGTTTTTTTTTTTATTACCCTGTAAATGGATTGAAACAAATGGCTGGCAGGGAAAGAGAAAGCATTTAAGGTATTCATTGAAAATCTCTGGAAGGTTTTACTAGCTTTGTCCTTTACTTCTGATTCCCCTATTTAGAGGGACAGAGATGGAGAGGATGGGGATGGAGTTGACAGATGGAGACAAGGACTCAAGATGGATGGCCCGTTGCTGCTTCTGCTGCTATTAAGAGGTAGGTTTAGAGCCAAATTTCCCAGCCTGGGCCATCCAAACAAGGACTTTCAACTCTTTCATCTTTTGTGCTATATTGGAGGCACTGGGAGACGTTCTGGCACAGTGGTTAGAATGCAGTATTGCAGGCTAACTTTGCCCACAGCCAGCAATTCGATCCTCACCGGTTCATTCAGTTTTCCATCCTTCCAAGGTGGGTAAAATGAGGACCTAGATTGTTGGGTGCAATAGGCTGACTCTCTAAACCTCTTAGAGAAGGCTGTAAAAAATCATGAAGCAGTATATAAGTCTACATACTATTGTTATAGTTGCAGAAAGGGACTTGCTTTTGCCAGGGGACAGAAAGTGGATCCCTTAGCAAGGAACCGAGCTGTGAGTAAAGAGGCAGAAAAGTTACACTCAAAATTCAGCCAGTAATAGCAATAGCACATAGACTTACATACTGCTTCATAGTGCTTTACAGCCCAGAGTCAGCACATTGCCCCCAACAATCTGGGTCTTCATTTTACCGACCTCGGAAGGATGGAAGGCTGAGCCAAACTGGAGCCTGGTGAGATTAGAACTGCCAAATTTCAGGCAGCCAGCAGGCAGCAGAAGTAGCCTGCAGTACTGCCCTCTAACCACTGCACCACCATGACTTTTTCAAGATACATAATACATGTATTATGAACAGCACCTGCTGAGTGGGCAAGTTATCCACCATGAGACCCCACCAATTTATGTTCCTCCTTTGGGGTTCAGGAGCTCAACTCAACATAGAGTTCCTTCTTCCCAATTTTCCCAAGACAACAACCCTATGAAGTTGGACTGAGAACGTGGCTGGGACCAAAGTCACCCAGACAGGTTTTGAGGCTGAGGGTGGACTTGAACTGGGTTTCTCCACTGCCAGTCCAATCCCTTAAACAGTACACCTGGTTCTGGTTCTTACAAAATTGGCATCAATGACATAGTTTACATAACATCAGGACATGCTTGGCATGATTGAGCAGACGGACTAGGTTTCTTTCCACAGCTGTGTCTTCTCCTGTAGTGGCCTGCTGCGAACTATAGCAATGCAGCAGTGGTGGGTTTCAATTTTGTTTACTAGCAGTTTGCTTGTGCACACATGCGCTCTTCCCCCGCATGCAGGAGGGTGGGCGGAGCCTCCTGCCGCCACCACTACCAGTTTGCCTGATCCAGAGTGAACCGGGAGCAACCCACCACTGCAATGCAGGAGGAAAACATAACTAGGTCTCCATCATTGAAACAGGGTAGGCTAATCTCATTGATCCAGATCTGACTCGCCAGGGCACACCCTTTGGCTACCATCATGTTTGTTTTGCCAGCTGCTAGCGTTATTATTCAGAATAAGCACTCTGTGTGTAATTTATTCATCTTAACAAGCAGCAGAAACAGTAGTAGCAGCATAATGATGGGGAATTGTAACAAAATGTTGGTATGTTGTGTGTTCCCTGTTAAGAAAGCTCCATTCTATTCTTCCACCCACTTTTTCTTCCCTCAAGAGTCAATTAGCATTTGGTGCCCACTGAGTTGGCACAACCCTTTAAGATTGTACCTAAGAAAGGCAAGTAGGTGGCACGTGGTTTCCTATTTTTCCTGAAAGCATTTAAGATATAATTGCTGCTGCTAGGATTGGAAGCCAATGGATATTGTTATTTGACTTATTTAATTGTCTGTGTCAATTAGCTGCTAACATTTTATTGCTCATGTGTAAACCACAGGTAATTGTATTTGGAATGCAATAGCTTAGGGAGGGAGGGAGGAAGTCTGTGCACCCTAGAATTTTCAAGTATTTTGACAGCTGCCTTTCATACTTGTTGTCTATATACTGTCACGAATGAAGAGAACAATACGTGTCCCACAGGATAATGTTGCAGGATCCAATCTGAGCCGGTCACTGGAATGAGAGATTTACTCTTACAAGCTTTCGACTTGTGTTGGAGCCCATCCTCAGGGAATTTCTCTCTGTGCACACTGAACTGTCTCATGTGTAGTATTTATATGGTGCTTGGTTGTTTAGTTGTTAATTGGGGCGCTGATGGCTGGTTATTAAGTCATTGGTTGTTGCTTCCTTGTGCTGCCAAATCCTCAATTCCTAAGTACCTAGTAAGCTGGTGGTAAATCAGCACACCTATTGATTGACCAGGGGCCCATTTTCCAGGCTTCAATCATTTCTCTGGCTATTTTTGTCCTTGCTCAGCCAACATTCTCAGTAGCTGTGAACTTGAATGCATGTCCTTGTTTATTGCAGTGTAAAGTAACCAATGAGTTCAGGTCTCCTCATCTAATTGCTCACTCGAATTCTCGCAATCTGGTGGTTAGCTTCCTTCCCATCTCTTCTATATAGTCTATATACTATATGCCTTTTTGTTATTATTATTATTGTTGTTGTTGTTAGTTGTGAAGTCATGTCCGACCCATCGTGACCCCATTGGGACAATGTTCCTCCAGGTCTTCCTGTCCTCTACCATCCTCTGGAGTCACCGACTGCTTCGGTGACTCCATCCAGCCACCTCATTCTCTGTTGTCCCCTTCTTCTTTTGCCCTTGATCGCTCCCAGCATCAAGCTCTTCTCCAGTGAGTCCTTCCTTCCCATTAGGTGGCCAAAGCATTTGAGTTTCCTCTTCAGGATCTGGCCTGCTAAAGAGCAGTCAGGGTTGATCTTCTCTAGGGACTGACCGGTTGGATCACCTTGCAGTCCAAGGGACTCACAGGAGTCTTCTCCAGCACCAGAGTTCAAAGGCCTCCATTCTTTGGCACTCAGCCTTTCTTATGGTCCAACTTTCACAGCCATACATTGCAACTGAGAAAACTACATGCACTTTTGTTGGCAGGTGTTGTCTCTCCTTTTTAGTAAGCTATCTAGATTTGCTATAGCTTTCTATACCCTTAAAAAGAAATACCAGGAGGCATCTATTCCAGCCTTTAAGAAATTCAGTTATGAGCAAAGGAGGTCTGAAAGAGCCATCTCACCTATTGAAGGCACCAGAAATCCAAGGCTTGCACAGAGAGGCTTCAAAGGAAAGGGGAGGGTGTAAACATTAGAGGAACTCTGGACTTGCTCCTCCCTTAAGCAGGCTTTGATTACTAAGGACATTTGCCTGAATGACGTGCTATTCCCTGCCTCTCTTCCTTACATGGTGACCTTTAAAACTACCAGCTAAGCTATTTGCACAGCTTAGCCCAGGAGCTTCAGAAGATGGTAGAGAAAGACCAGCATTAAATTTAATGGCTAAATCACCGGATGTCACTCCAGAGAGCAGCTCCCTTTCCTCCTTCCTTAGGTTTCCTCTCCAGATCCAGCTGCAGTCACCCCAAGATAGGATGCACCATGGTTTCTTAGGCCAGTTTTGGAAAAGAGAACTTAAGCATATACAATGTACGATTCATTGGGTCTGAGAAGGAGAAAAAACATTTGGTTTCAGGCAAGGCTTCATGCATTTTAATTACTTTTCTTTTTTAAAAAAATGCATTATCTCTTTTTTTTCATTCCAGGCTTCGGCCAAAAGGGATCCCAGAATAGCTTATAGATCGATACAAAAAAAGTTCCTACCAACACGGGCTTCTCAGCCTAACAAGCATGATCCCAAAGTAGCAATAGATAAGGAGTCAGAGAGAGAGAGAAAACAACCACCAAACTCAGCCACCAATTTTTTTAACACCATCTTCATCTTCATATTTTATTTCATAAACCTTGGCTACTTGGATTTGGTTTTTATTGGTTGCCAGTCTGCTCATATGTTTGATTTGATATTTACTATATTGTCATTGTAATGTCAGCTGTAGCCACATGCAGGTAAATTCACTGACTTAAGAGACTTACTAGAAAGCATTTGGTTAAGGTTAGGGAGGAGATGTTCTGATTTTCCAAAATCCAATGTCTCAGCTGGCGGTCCATTCCATAAACCAGAGTTTTTCAGCCTTGGCAAGGTGAAGGTGTGTGGACTTCCAACTCCTTGAATTCTGACAGTTGAATTCCACATATCTTCAAGCTTCAAAGATTGAGAAACACTGCTATAGGGCATAGCATCTGGATGAGCCTGTTGTATGAACAATACTTGAAATTATCTTTTAATCTTTAAGATTGTGTTCTGTGATGTTCCATTTGGACTTGGATTTTTCTTTCTTGCCTAGAGAGGAATCTCTCCTCATTTCTGTATAGTAACTGTGGCTTTGGTTAAGATGCTTCTTATGGCATTCAAAGATTATTATTATTTTATTTTCAGGTGTGTGATTTCTTTACTTAAGATCACTGACTCACACTGGCTAGGGAATTCTGGGAGTTGAAGTTCACACATCCTAAGGTTGCCAAGTTTAAAAAACAGAGCCATGCACTAAAAAAATAGCACCCCAATTTCCTGCGATCAAATAATGAGGAATAACTTGCTCTCAGCCACAGTCACGATTCATTGCTCTACTCTCTGCTACATAGCAGCCTGTCTATATGCTAAGCCCTGAGACTTTTCTCTAAGATAGATATTCTATCTTGGCATGGAGTTTTCTTGGTGGCCCCAGTTCTTCCAAACATTTAAAATATTTTTTGTTGGAATCCGGCTTTTGAACGTCTTCTTCAATGTCTGAGATCCCATAAGTTGGCAGAAGGCTTTTGTAAATTCGCTATGCATATCTGTTCCAAGATAAGCATACAGATAGTGCCTTATCATATCATTTCAGTCCTCCTAAATAATGTTTGAAAATATTGAAAATAAAGATGAACTTTAAAGAACAAGATTAAAAAAACCAGTGTTCACATGAGATCACATTCTGAGCCTCTTCAAAAATCTTTCTGCGGCTGTATTTAAAATAAATAAACCAGCACACACACTTATATCCTGCACAAAAATTGATGCAGCTTCCAACAATCTATTATTTATATTAGCAAACATTTCCCCTCCCAAATCCCTGAACACTTAAGTTTCAGCTTCATCATGCATTTGAAGACAAATGGAAAGCTTCATTTGCCCCTAATAGAACTGTAATAAAACAATCTATATTTAGAAAGGGTTAATCTGAAAATATGAAAGGTAGAAGAAGGGCATTCCATGCTAATTTGTTTTTCTTCCTTTGCCCCAGAGTTGCTGGCTTATGAGACCTGAAAACAGATCTGTGATGCTAAGCAAAGGGAAGGATAAGCAAGCCAACATGGCTATTTATCTCATTTCTACAGAAAGTGCTTTAGAACTCGTTCAGAAAGCTTTTAGGATAGACAGGATGATGGACAGCCATTTGCCTGAGGGCTCTTGGCATCAACCAAGTCTTATCATTTCCTGTGGCTGTTTATTTAAAGTTTTCTCCCCCAAGCGGGGAGGTTAACCCAGAACTTTCTACTCTATGATCCCCTAGGTGGTTTATAACTCAGAACTTAATAAACCAAGAAGTACTGCAAAACAACCAAAAACAAATCAACTAAAGCAAGAAAAAAGGAAAACACACTATTTAGCAATAATGCTTTGAAGAAAATCCATGGAAATGTAGAGATTGTCTTTATATTTGGAGTTTCCAAAGGAAATGCCTAAGCAAGCCCAAGATACTAACAAGAATATCCATGTCTTCAGTCCAGAATGGAAAATACAAAATGTCCATGCCCTGTTCTTAGTATTGTTGAAAGAAATATCCTTCTGGGTTTGGCTCCAAGTGGAGAAAAAGACACTGGAGACATGGAGGCTGCTTGAAAAGATGGTTTATTGGTGGACAGGACCACATGGCTTGAGCCCTGAACAGAAAAGGTGATCACATGCTTCAATGTTGGTGGAGAAAAGAGAAGGAAGGACTGAGATTCTGAGTACCTGGTTTTATCCCCTCTCTGGCCTTTGATCTTGAGCTTGTATTCTGATTGGTTGTCAGACTCCCATGGGACAACTGTCTAGGCTGCGTTTTGAATCCAGGTTTGGTTGAGTTCTCAGATGCCATGTGGCGAGTTGGGTAAAGGGCCAATATTATCATGCCTTAATCCCATCCCCCTGGAGCTGAAGGGGAGAACTCTTTATTATGTAAATTGGACTAGTTTGGCCTTCTTAATGGCCGATTGACAAAGTGGGGATGGGCAGGAAGCTACAGGGAGCTATTCTGTCTTTTAAAACATGTTTCTTCCTTTTCACATCCAGAGAAATATTCTGCCTTTTCAATATTTCCTAGGATATTTCATTTTTCTGGGAGAGGGCTGGGTGATAACTCCTACAGTAGCTAACTTGCTTATATTTATCTCCAAACAGGCTGCTTGGAGATAAAGATTAAATATATTACTATATATTTAATATGGGATATTAAATATTACTTATGCACATAAATGTAAGTCTGACTCACATTCTAGATGTCTGGAACTATCTAATATTTATTTGTTTATTTGTATCCCACCTTTATTATTTTTTACAAATAACTCAAGATAGTGAACACAGACAATACTCCTTCCTTCTCCTGTTTTTCCCACAACAACCACTCTGTAAAATGGGTTGGGCTGAATGTGTGTGACTGGTCCAACGTCACCCAGATGGATTTCATGGCTAAGGTGGGAATTGAACTCACAGTCTCTCACTTGCTGTGCCAATACCTCCTTGACAACTGTCAGTATCATTCACCCCATAACTCCCAGCCACCGATTTATAGACTTTTCCAATGCTTCCCTATAATAGCAAGGAATCTATACCATTCTAAGCATAAACTTGTGACTGCTGAAGCTCCGATTTCATTTTGTCACATAAATTAGAACTTTCTACCACCTGGGAGGATACCACTTCCTTTTTGGAAGGATACTACTTCCTTTTCACCTAACTGAAAGGTCATCTAAGACTGGAAAGTAACTACACCATCTTTGCAATATACAAATGTATTTTGTTTAGTTGGACATATTCTTATAAACCATCCATCTTTACAAGCTTGACAAAGAAACTCACTGAAATTTGAGTTTCTAACATCTTGCATATTAAAAGGAATGCAATGGAACTAATTGTCTTTAGACCAGGGCAGGAAGCATTTAGGATTACAAAGATTCATATTTGAACTGGGTACAATGGTTCAATGGTAAGAATACTATAGGGATATAGTCATAAAGAGTCTTGCCTTGAACAGGTAGTCCTTAACCTATGACCACAAATGGGACCAGAATTTATGTTGCTAAGCAAGATAGTTGTTAAGTGGGTTGCACCTTTTGTCAATTACTGAGGTTGTTAAATGAATCACATGGTTGATAAGTGAATCCAGCTTCCCCATTGACTTTGCTCATTGGAAACTGGCTGGAAAAGTCACAAATGATGGGACATGACACCATGATACTGCAACTCTTGTAAATACATGCCAGTTGCCAAGCACTCAAATTTGGATCATGTAACCATGGAGATGCTACAATGATGTGAGGACTGGTCACAGTCACTTTCTTCAGTGCTGTTGTATTTTCAAACAGTTGCTAAATGAATGGTTGTATGTTAAGGACTACCTTACTGAACAAGCTCAGTGTTTTCTCTACTCCCATATTATCAACACCAACTGGAGTACTGCACAACTTCAAAAACATAGCTCTTCTACATGCAGAGTAAATATTCTAGTGCTGGTTTAACTCCATTATTCCTCTGCAGAGAATCAGGGGTCATTCATCCTTCTGCCTTTACTAATACTCCAATATCTTTCAACAACTGTGGCACCTCAGTAGCAGAGATGATCATTCATTCTGAATGTCCAAAGATCTCCTCAAAAAAACATTTTGGGATGATCAGTCTCTGGAGCCAGCCCCCAAACCCAGGTGGGTAGAAAATAAAGTAAAGTCTAGCAAAAAATTTCAATAAATCAGTAAGGATTTGCAATTTCTTCCCATTTAGAAATGACAAAAACCACTTAGATTATTGGAAGAATGCAACTGTATGAAAGAGAGAAGTGAGGAATGAATTCTGTCAGAAAGACATGCAAAAAACATTCCATTCTGGTACATAGAATAAATTCATGGACTGGGAGTGGTGAAGAGAAACTACCAGCTCCTTTGGAGTAAGCCACAACAGCAGAACTTGAGTGACTGCAGATTCAATGTTTGCTAAACATTAAGGCTGCTCTGAAGGTTCATGGGTGAGGTTTGGAAAAGAAGGTTGATGGAGATGCCAAACACCAGAGGACAACAAAGAGAAACCTGCAGAGAAAGCACCTGCTGGATTAGCCTTATCAAGCCTGTGTACTAAAACTCCCACATCCATCAACACTGCCTGACCTTGATGCATTTCATAGTCCAGGCAGAAAAGAGAGCTGGTTTAAGAGTAAGAAGAGAGGCCAGAGAGTACACCATTAAGGAATTGCTCATATGGTAGGCCCATAGCTGAGACTGGAAGCTTTATAGAGATTTAGTGCAAGAACAGGAAAACAAGACTCAAAACTGCCATTTCCAGATCGGTTTATCTTTTCAGTTAGGCATTTAATATTTTTTTTTGTAAAAAATTGTATTTTTCCATTTTCACAACATATAGTCACATGTATACTACTACATAACCAACATCATTTTGTATTATTAAGTGTTTACATCAATTCATCTTACCATCAGCTCCCAAAACACACTTGTTTAGCTCTTCTGCTCTCCATACACCATATTTATCCTTATCCATCACGTTCTCCTCCCTCTCTCTCCTCCCCCTCCCTACCTCCTTTCTTCCCTCTGTCATGACAGTTAGGCATTTAATTTTAAATGATACTTTGAGTTCTTGTTTTAGGCAGATGATTTGTTTTCCAACCCCTGTCCCGAAGGCTCAAGGGACTATAGAGAATAAACTTCAGTAAGCTCTCCACACTTTGGGGAGAGTCCATTGTTTGCCTTCTGTCATTTGCTAGTGAGCCCCAATCTCTTGTCTACGCTCAGTTTCAATCCTACGAGGAGAAAGTAACATCTATTACATACTGATTATATAGAAGGGCTGAACGTGTAACAAGAGGTATTGAAATTCAGAACTCTGGACAGTTCCCTGGGCATTCAGAAAGTTCTCAGGACCATAGAAGACAGCTCTATCATGGACATTGCTTTGCAGCAGTTGACAGTTTTCTGCCTGGATCCTATATCAGCTTTTGTTCACAAGGTAACCCTCTTTGTGGTAGTGCTTGACTTCATCAGGGAGCTGCCTGTCTAAAGATTTATGGTTCTTAGTAAGAAACCAGCCATTAAAAAAAGGAATATACAAAGCTATTCTCGTTCAATGAAAGTTCCAGAGCAACGTCTTTAAGAATTGGGTTGTGGGTTATAGATTGAATTCTCTTATCTGACAGAGATGGTTCCAGAATTGGGCTGCGGGTTCCAGATTGAATTCTCTTATCTGAAAGAGATGGTTCCAGATTGAATTCTCTTATCTAAAAGAGATAGTTCCAGAATTGAGCTGCAGGTTCCAGATTGAATTCTCTTATCTGAAAGAGATGGTTTCAATTTATCATATCTCTATACTGCCCATCTCACCTAAGTGACTCTGGGTGGTTTATCTCAGTTGATGGTTCTGGCATGGTCTAGTATGGTCCTTTCTCATACAAAGTTGAAATAAGAAACAACATTTTGATATAGTCCCATCTGGTCTGTTTTTAGTTTTTTAATTTAGTTGAGACATCAACATCAATACCACCAGAGCTTGCTAATTTTTTCCTTCCAAGTTACCAATTCAGAAGAAATGGCAATGTTGCAAGTGGTAAAATCAAGGGTAATGGAACAGTCAGTGAAACATCCAAAATAGTGCTATTATGTTGACTGTTTGGGTAATTCTGGGAGTTGACGTCCATGTGTCTTAAAGTTGCCAAGACTGAGAAACACTCATCCAAAGAGCGGTTAATCTCTACCATTCTGAAGGCTTATTATTTCAAACTTTGAATAAATGGCTTTGTTTGGAATTTATTTGGAATTTGCTTTGAACAAATTGCTTTGTTTTGAATTTAGCTGTCCAGCTTTTAATCTGCCACTATTTATTTTCTTTTTTTTAATGTGTTGCTCTGCTGCCTGTTTCTATATTTTTGTGCAGTTTTATTCCACTTAAAAAGTTATCTTCTGTAGTAGCAATAATATTTCTCAATATGTTCCTAAATTTTGGGTTAACAATTTTATCATTTAAATACATTTTTTAACAAATTGTCAGCTGACCTTTGATGTAGGACAGCCTATTAAGTACAAAGAGGAAAGAGGAGGAGAAGGTGGCAAAGAACATAGAAAGAAACAGGAAGGAAAAGGGAAAGAAATAAAAAAAATCCTTCATGATAATTGTAATTTACTTTGCTTCCAAATGCTCATTATATAGATTCCAAACACTCACAGATCCTTTCCCTGAATCATGAGGAATTCCTCATTAGACTTTTGATAGACTTAAAGTATAATTCTTGCTTCCTGATCCATTAGACATCATTCTTCATTGTCTAAATTCTAAGCCACTGGAAATATCTTTGTAATGGTTTAAGTAGGGGAAAAGAGGTCACCATCAAAACTTTCCATTCATTAAGCTATTTCAATCCAATCCACAAGCAAAATAAATCTGTGACTAAAAGTTTAGTTCCCTACACTGAATTAGTTCAACTCACCCATGACATGTAGCTGTTGGGACTTTCTAAAGCTGTAATAAAATGTTGCAGCATATTTTTAAGGTTTGGGGTTTGGGGAATGAGTTTGGTCTTCAGCCACCTAATTTCAAACTCTTATGCTGCCAATTAACTTCTTGGGGTTAGTTCATTGAATGACATCTAATGCACTAAACAGTGGGGCACAAAGATTGTCCCCTAAGGCTTATCAAATATTAGAACCCAGGTTGTTGAACAGTGATTGCTAATGGTTCAGTATTCACGGCCGCATGTCAGAAACTGCCAAATACTAACTACCAGTGCATGTCATATATTATAAATTACCAAAGGTTGGTAACTAGTATCAGACATGATTCATGTGCTAAATCCTAGAGTGCAAATGCTCAGTGTCAAGTGCCCTGGATGAAGATAAAAGACATGCCAAATATATACTGATATTTGCACATTCAGCAAAGACACACTGTCAAAATAATAATTCACAGAGGAGTGAGGGCCAGCTCAGTTCAAGATTATACACCGATCCCAAAACATTGTTCTTTGTTGCTTCCTTTTCTAAAACAAATAAAGCGATATATTTTATTCCCTCTCCCTCTTTTTTTAAAAAAATATCTTGATTTAGAGCATTGTCTATCTAGGTTCATCAATCAGTGTAGACTCTTGAGGGGACCTCTGGGAAGAAAAGAACACAAATGGGCTTTATGAAAGATGCAGACAATGCTGGGTGAGTCGCATTATTAATAGGTAGGAATGCAAGGAAAAATGTTCCTTCCTTATTACTCCAATATCTCCTGTTTTTTATCCTACTCAATAAATCTTTGCAAGGCACGCTGGCTGCTTAGGTCTCGATGATTTGACTATTGGTAGAATCGGGGAGAAGGCTGGACAATGGATGCCAATTTCGATGGTATACATATCAACAGTCTGGCTACATTAATCTCAGAATGACAGATGAGCCTCAGGAACATTCTTTGCCTCGTCACATCACCCCCACCTACACATAGTTTAAATGCAGGTCCCCGAAGCTCATGTATAAAGTCATTTTCCCCCCTTTTTCCCCCCTTGGAAACCACACATCACAGCTGTGCACAGCTTAGCATTGACATCCTATCTACCTTTCCGAAATCCCATTCCACTTTTTTTAAGGGAAGAAAACGGATCTTTTCAAGACAGGTTGCTATAGAAAAAGGAATGGGGGGAAAAATCCAACTCTCTCCACTTGTCGAATGTCAAAGGTCAGTGCAGTTGGAAATTCAGAATACCGAGCTACAATCTTACGAAAGCGCCTCCAGGCATCCCTTCATTTGCATCTTGAGTTCCATACATTTTTAATACAAAACTCCCCGATTTGCTGGCACGGCACCTTTCTTAATAAATAGAAATTCCTTGTTTGAATTTGTATTTGCTGGAAGAGACGCGCAGAGCAGTGGGCCCACAGACTGCCGGCCCGACCTGTCAGGTTAATCAGGCCTGGCTCAGCCAAGCAATTACTGGCAACAGGTAGCCAGTGGCTACGTTTTATTTATGGGGGACGTTATTTGGCCTCAGTTTAATGAAGTACATAAGACAGAGAAGCCTGGAGGGCAGGAACCATTTGCCGAAGGCGAAACACACACAGGCATTTTTCTTCAAGGCAACATCAGCCAGGGAAGAATTGGACGGAAGGGAGTGTCTTTTGAAGCCTCCTCTCACTCAAAATCCATTAGGGCCTCTTAATTAACAGCAATTACTTTAATGAGAGGAAAACAGCAAATTCAAGGAGAAGACACAGACTCACTCCATTGTGGGCTGGTGCTGCAAAGGGCACCGACTGCTTCGTTTCTGAAATGAAAATGCCTTTTGTCCTCATTAGCAAATTGTTGGGGAGTTCTCTGCTTTTTCTTCAAAATAGAATCTTCCCAGAACCTGGGAAGGGGCCTGTGTGCATTGGATCCAAACCTTGCCCTAAAATAGCACAGCCTAAAATTTATTCTATCTATAGACCCCTCACATCCTGCATGCACATCATTGTTTCAACTTCTACCTTCAAAACAACATTATAGAGCATTACACACCAGAACAATTAGACACAAGGGCAGTTTTTCCCTGAATGCCATCACTCTGCTAAACAAATAATTCCCTCAACACTGTCAAACTATTCGCTAAGTCTGCATTACTATTCATCTTCCCATCCTTCCTAGTACGTATTTTCTTTTCTGTTTATGATGTCACTTGTATCTTTACAATTTATAATGTTTTATTTAGTTTCCTAGTATGATTTTGATTGCTTATTTTGTATCCTATGATTATCGCTAAGTGTTGTATCTCATGATTCTTGATGAATGTATTTGTATGTACAATGAGAGCATATGGACCAAAGACAAATTCCTTCTGTGTCCAATCATACTTGGCCAATAAAGTATTCTCCTCCTGCTCCTTTTCCTTTCTCTTTCTGTCTCTTTCTGTCTCTTTCTGTCTCTGTCTCTGTCTCTCTCTCTCTCTCTCTCTCTGTCTCTCTCTGTCTCTCTCTCTCTCTCTGTCTCTCTCTGTCTCTCTGTCTCTCTCTCTCTCTCTTGCTTTCTTCCTCCTCCTACTCCTATTATTATTCCTATTGTTCCTATTATTCCTACTACTTTCTCTTCTCTTCTGTTCCATTCCATTCTATTCTTGGAATCCACATCTTCCTACAGAAACTTTTATCTTCTGAGGAAGACACCATTTTTTAAGGTTGAACTTTGCTCTTGGTTAGGGGCTCCACACTAAAGCTTTCAGAGATGGGAATAGGCTGTGAGATAAATTTGCTTCAACTTCATTTACATTTCTGTGTAATTAAAATTAAATAGAGTTAATAGGATCAGCCTAGAGCCATGTATTTAATTTTTTTCACTCTTCTATCACATTAAAAATTACAATTTGGCAACAGGTTTTAAGGTCTTTAGGGGCTGCATTTAAAGCTTACAGGGGAGGAAGGCAGTCTTGGTTTGACTTTTGCAGCCATATAAGAGATGTTGAGCAAATAGCCTTCTTGTGAACTTGCAAATAGCTCTTCCTCTCCTTCCTAAGCAGCAAATGAACTACAAAATAATCACTTACACACCTGTTTTCATACTCATGCATGAGTTGGTGGGCATTGTAGGCAGAAAATCATGTTAATCTATGGTACCAAAAATTAGATGAGTCTGTTAGCATCTTTTCAGTCAAACAATTGTTATTAAAAGCCGTAAGCTTTTGTTAGTCTCTGCTCTCCTCACAAGATGCATTTTGTGCAGTGAGTTGTATCTCACAAAAGTGTATGCCTTTCAATAACATTTGTTAGTCTGAAATGGCACCACTAGAATTCTGAGCTTGTGTTAATGGGGTTCAATACATCCGACTGATTCTTTTATCCTCAAATTAATGATTATTTGGGACACCTAAATCGATGAATTTCAGTTTTATCTCCCTTGCTTTCTGGGAAATGTCACCATTTTGTGGGGGGGGGAATTAGGAGCTGACCATAAATGCTACATTAAATTGGGGGGGGGGATATAGCTGTTGTATTGTATTGTGCCCATTGGGGGATGCGGTGGCTCAGTGACTAAGACACTGAGCTTGTCGATCGGAAAGGTCGGCAGTTCGGCAGTTCGAATCCCTAGTGCTGTGTGAGTTCTCATTACTTGTCCCAGCTCCTGCCAACCTAGCAGTTCGAAAGCATCTAAAAATGCAAATAGAAAAAT